>NC_133453.1:82836207-83103707 GCF_048565385.1 Saimiri boliviensis
CTTTTGAACTAGGTGCCAGTGGCTGATAAAACATACAGCATATCATCTTAATACAGCACTTACACTGTTTTTATTCCTCATTTTTAAGTTCCCCAGAACATCAATTCTTTCCAATTGCTGGCAGAGAAAAAAGGAAAGTTCGATAGAGCACAAATTGGCATTGCTGTCCCTCTACTGCCCAGAACAGGAATGCAACTTTGGCCAGGGTGCGTCCGAACAAGTAGCAGGAACTGTGCTACACCAACGTGTATGCAAAGGGAAAAACGATCAGACGACAGTTTCCAACAGTAATGGGATGATGCTGAAGCCCTGAGAAGCTAAAAATTTACTTTTGTTCTGGGTTTAATGAAATAATTTGGTATCCATTAGAGGGCAGCATAAGAACAAAAACTAAGCACAGCAAGGGAAGCATCCCCTGCAGAGACAAGCACCTTTGCTGAGGTGAACTTTTTCTACGTCCTAATATTTTACAAGTGCAAAGCCAATGAATGAAGAAAGCTAAGTAATGGATAAGTTGGGAACGAACCCTACTGTTAGAGAAAAATGACACCAAAAACAGCATATGCCAATTTAGCTTTAGGGAGTTTTCAGGCCACAGATTAACTCCCTCCATACCCCGCCCTTATCTTTAGGGTTAAAATAGAAATACTCCTTTCTGGAACTTAATGATCTCGTATTTTGCAGACAACGTTTCTGATAGAATTACAATGAATTGTGAAATAGTGATCGCGTTTTTGTTTTCATAAGAAGTGTATCATGAACTGTGGGTTATGCTTAAACTACTCTAATTGGTCTATTTTTATTTATTAGCAACAAATTGTTGAAGAACTAAAGCCAGTTTTTAATGATCCAAAACAAAAATAAATGTTCTAGTCTATTAGCGTCCTATATGGAATAAGTCAATATTAAAGCTAATTAACCCTTTTCAAAGGCATTTTGTCCCAGGTTTTTATTTAATGGTTCAGTGCTGCTTCAAGTATGGATCAAGCTGGATAAGCGCCATTTAAAAAATGGCCCATTTTGAAAACAGTTTAGTAGCTCACTATGATGAATATATTTATCAGGATAAACTTGACTTTTTCAACTGTATAAATAACTGACCACAGTTTCTTAAAAGATCCAACAATAAAATAGATGATGGTTTCTTATAAGATCTGACAATAAAATACAGATTAAGGAAAATAGCCAAATCTCTTTTGCAACACTATAACATTATAATAACTGATCTCATTTATTGCTTTAAAAAATATTTAACTTTAGAAATATTTTCAGGTTTTTACTTTTGGGGACATTCCTAATAGGAGTTGGGGATGGTCCCTGTATAAGTTATTTCATTCTATGTCACATGTGAAATGCAAACCTATGATCTGTCCTTTTTGGAAGAAGTCATGATTTTTTAATAGTGTTCAAACACATAGTGTGAGGCAGCTACCTTTCAGGACATAAATGACTACTTTGACATATGAAACCCTATGAAAATTATATACATTATTTAAAGAATTTGGCACTCTTCCCCTTTGCTATACTAGCAAATCACAGAATGTACTGTAATATCAAGCTATTTTTGACTTAGAAAATAGATGATATATTTTGTACATGAATTAAATTCTTCATGGTACCAGAGGAATTAATTTGTAATGTTATGAAATTTTGATTAGCCTGCTGTAAAATCAGAATTGTTTACCAGAAGTGTCTGGGTTCTGACTCTTACAGTCTTCCCAAATAGATAATGAAATGAACTGGGAATGGGGGGGGAGGGGGTGGCAGAGTAATTTATGAAAACATGGTACACCATAATTTTGCCATTTGTCTACAATAAGGATGGCAAATGATTCATGGGATAAAATGAAATATTTCTCACTGTCATTTCAATGGATCTAAGATTTACAGCTTCTTAACTTGGATAGGAAAAACTCTGTATGCAGAAAAATGAACCGTAAATCAATTAATGATGGGGATGAAAAACAAAAAAAATGATATTGAAGCAAAGGTGAGAAAAAATCTAAGCAAAAAATTGAAAGAAGTGACTATTTACTTGGAATCTTTGGAGGCAGAAGGCAGTAGAGAGGGAAGCCCCTGTTTAAGAGGGCATTAAGGTCAGGTTAAAGAACAGTGATATGCTGATTAAGCTCATTACATTTCGATCACTTGGACAAACAATAAGACAGCTTTCAAAGCAAAATCAGATATGCCTCAATTGGATTTAAATAATAAATTTAGACCTAGTTGTATAGTATAAGACTAAAACAAATAAAGAAATTCTGTGGTTATGAAAGATTAAACTCCAATTCAAGATTCTCCTTAACCAAAACTATTCTTTTATAGGCACCAGGGCCAAAATACATACATATATACGGATTTTACACCTCCCAACTGCTTGACACAATGAAGGAAAGCTAGCAGCAGCCGTTGAAAAGGAATGTGAACCTAGGCTCTATAGGAGTCACTGTACCTGGAAAAGGGGAGCAGGGATGCTCTGCTGTAAGCACAGACTGTGGGCATGAATGGCTCAGAAGGTGGTGGAACTAGCTGTAGTCTGGGCCATGCGCTAATAATCAAGGTAGGTACCATGAGACTCAATCCCACCTCCTCCACTGAAACATGATATATTATCTATGACTACAGAATACACAACTTAACCTCGCTAGATTGAAACAACTCCAATGTGAATATAATTAACAGGGAACCCACGGTAGGGTATGCTGAGCAATGCAATTCAAATGCCAAATGTGGAGAACAAAGATGGTCCTGATAATTCTGCTAAACTAGTATTTTGCTTAGATCACATGAATCTTATTATTCTGGACCAGGTATTTAACAAAGTAGAAAGATACCTATTGATTTTTGCAAAGAGCCCAGGACTCACAGGACTACCTCTGGTATCCTCAAGGCTCAGATACATCATGTTCTGTGCTTGCATGTCACAAGTTAGGCAGCTAATTAGAGACCTAAAATACAAAGCACATTAACAAAAAGCTCATCATTTCTGCCTCCTACACAAAATTTGTTTCACTATGAGGGTGCCAAATCACTTTAAAACTTTTGTTGTTTCCTTCCTTCGTAAGTCAAATGTCATCAGGTGAAACCTGACACCAGTGACAGTACAATGTTGACACAGATAGTAAAATATTGATGCTAGTATCATATTTCCCTTTTTTTGATGACCATAAATTTTATACAATTGGGAGCAATATCTTGATAAATTGTATGTTAAAAAAATTTAAAGTGCTATCAGATTTGATAAGCTATAGATCAACAAAAAATGTTTTAAGCTGCCATGTATTTTTTTCCAGGCACTGAACAAACAGTTCATTGTTCCAAGGCTGTCTGGGAGCCATTGCTTTGGGGTATTCTATACAATTTCAAAGAACCTTCAGAAGCTCACACATGTCTTTGAGCATGCAGAAGCAGGAGGCAGCACATCTAAACTACAAATGGAGACTATATTCCATCTACATGTGTAAATTAAACCCTATAAAGTAACATGAGCATTATAAAATTTGTGTTAAAACTGATAACAGCTTTACTGATTTACTGACAATGAAAATATATAGCATTTTTTTCTGTCAGAGCATTTATCAACACTTGGCAACCCTGACACGTAAGATGATCAAAATGGATTATGTAATCTTTCCCATTCATTTCTATTGATTTTAGTTATGATAAAATTCATCAGTGTGCCGGGAACGCTTAGGCTGAAAGGCTCTGGTTGATAAAAAAAAAAAAAAAAAAAAAAAAGGAGAGAGAAAGAAAAGGAAAAAAGAATTCAACTGAGTTGTAATAGGATGAATGTAATTTTAGAATAGGATTGTACAAATATAGAAGTCATGCCCTAAAGGCTACAGCAACAAATTAATACAGATAATACTGGCAGTCTTACAAAATTACATGTGTCTGTGTAGGTATTTCACTTTTGTGTCACCAAAAATATAGTTTGTAAAAATATTTTCAAACTTTGTTAAACTTCAACAGTAATCAAAGTTATTTGTCTGACTGCAAGTAACATCAAAATGCTAGCAAATGGACCATTTTAATCAGTTTTATTGATTCATGCTTCCAGTTCTTATTCAGTTAAAAACAAGGCACATTAAATACATCCTCTTATTGCTCTATAAATGCATGCAGCTCATTCTGTATATCAAAAGTAATAAATAATGGCCATAAAACACCAAGACAGTTATAAAAATGACAACCCAGCCTCAAACATAGTATTTAACAGTCCAATCTAGAACAATAACCCAACACAATACATAAAAGTGCCACATATAAAAACATGCAGTGTGTATATCCACTCTAGTATTGAGCTTACACTTGCTATTCTTTAAAAACACAGTAGGGCTTTTTCACTCCTTAAAAAAGTTTGACATGATGCGAACATTCCAAGTTACAGCATTATTAGCTTTAATATTACATTCATATGCCAAAAATCTTTACAGATACATAAGAGAAAAATAAAATCAATGATGACTTTTACAGCATATTTACTGAAAGTGAGAATGAGTTTTCTGTTGTACAAAAGAGGAAGCTACAAATTTTGAAACAAAGCAAAGCCAGAAACTGAAGCAGAATAGAGAGCATGCATTTAATAGCAGAAATCCTAAAGTTACACTCAGTATAAATTGATTGAAAGCAAGAATATTGCAAACAGCATGATGGATATGAGGCAGACAACCTTGGCTTAACAAATAATCCAGCATTATCATGATTGTTATGGCTGTGGTGGGGGCTGTTTAAAGGAGTATCCAACTCTCCAGCACAGACGGGGGTTCCTTCACCTGAATCCTCTTAAAGGTTCTTGAAATAAATCCCTTGATAATAAAAGGCAATCCGTGCATACCCACCCCAACCCCAACAGAACCAACTATGTCAAGTTTATATACAAAGGGGAAAAATTTCTTTTGTGCTTGGAATGAATTTTGAAGAAGCTTATTCCCACCTATTTTTTGTCTCCCTTTTTCAAATCAGGTAAAGAACTTATACAAAATGCTGGGGTGCTTTATTCACAGTAACGGCTTGAAATCAGTTCATTTCCAAATGAGTCTCTGGGATTGGTGAAGGACGGTATGTTTTAGAAATTAGCAGATTTTAAGTCAAAGCAGATATGCTCAAAAGAAGAAAAGTGTGCTTTTCTTTGTCCTTAAAGGAAATTCATTCATAGCAAAGCATGCACAAACAAGGCCTGTTTAACAAACAGATCTGCCAGGGCCAGTCAGGTTCTAAGCCCAGTCCCTACTGTAATGGAATCAGGGAGGATACAAGTCATCCTTATCTTGATCTAACTAGAAAGAGAAAGAGAGAAAAAGAAAGAGAGCACATATGTACCATACTGTGTATATCATCTGGGATATTTTAAAGGACAATTCATCTACCTATTAAGTGTCACTGGGTTCTAAACAATGAAATTTATTGTCTAGATAGAAAAAAAACACTAAATTATAAAGCCACAAGCTTTCATTTACTTTAAAAAAATGAAAAAGCCAGTGTAAAAATTCACACTTTGAAAGAAAAAAGTTCACAGTGATACCTGGGAGCATTACTTGCTCTGTTTTAGGTTTCCCTTTAGGAAGCGGCAAGCGTCTAAAACTTCATTTAAAAACAAAACGAGCTATGATGTTGTCTTTTTCGGCAGTTTCTGTTTGTTTCAGAGGTGGTGGGTGGGTGCGTAGGTGCATGAACCTCCAGTGTTTACACTGTGACATACAGGCTCAGAATCCACTTGAATAAGGCATAAAGATACTCTGCAGTGTTGACATAAATGGAAATAACAGCACAAAAGTGTTTTATGTACCAGTTTAAAAAACTAAGACTTCAAGTCGGTGCAATAAAAACCTGCCATGAAATAAAGTGTTACATCTCCTTTTAGATACAGAACCTGATGTTAAAGCAACAACAACCAAAAAGTAAGTATTTAACTTCACAAGAGGAAGTATGATTAATAAATATTCAGATAACTAGTTAAAATGCCACCAAAATATAGCAAAAGCATCCCAAATTGCATTACTTGATAAATCCAATACACAGTGGCTTTTGCTTTGGACTCGGGGTGGGTGTGTGTGTGTGTGTGTGTGTGTGTGTGTATGGGGGTGGGAGGGAGTGGTTATTTTTCCATTTTTATATTTGTTTTATTGAGAATATCCTCATGGAGTACAGAGGGCGAAACACTTTAAGCAACCATGATGACATTGGAAACTGGTTTGTGCCTTATTTTACATATAATTAAAGTTAACTAAAGTCTATTCTATCCTCCTTTACTATGGTTCCAAGTGCCCCCCCAAAAAGATGATAAGCTAAATTTGACAATACCACATGCTTCAAAATTTAGGCTTGGGAACTGAATCTTTTGTTATCCTATCTGGATATATAAAAACACCTTTTTAACTCTCAAATGTATTACTACTGTAATAATTAGATAAATTTGGTCTCATTCCATTAAATCCAAATTGCTACTTAAAGCTGGTTTTAAAGTAAGAAAAGCAAGGATCTTCCTGGCAACTATGATAGTCAAAGAAAACCAGCAGTGACTGAAGAAAAAAACGAACTGCTGAGATGAAACTATCACTGTAACTCCCAGCAAATGTCAATGCTATCCTTATCTTATACCTGTGATTCTGGAAGCTTTCAGAGTTTCTCTTTAAGACTTGCTCCTGTAACCAGATCTAAACTTTTCCTTCCCTCTCCAGTTAGCCAGTCATGTTCTAGATATAAAAATGTGCAATATTGTTTGCATGAGGAAGGTAGACAAGCTGGAGGAAGATGGGGCTGAGAAACCTCCACAAACACTATCATTTCAATAGGTAACTCTTTTAATAACACATGCTGTCTCATGCATGTCACAAAATTTCTCCAGCTTCTTTTCTCAATTTTCACCAAAATATTCTGTTTTTAGAACTGATTTAGAATAAAGGAATAAACTAAAAGGGAATGTGTCAAGTCTAACAGGTAACAAAATATATGGAAAACTCATGTGCATTGAAAATGAGAAAAAGAAGAAAATACACTTAAAAGCTAGACTGAAAGGCAAATACAAATAAAGTACAGCAAATAAAGCTGGCAAATACACCAACACCCTAAGTTTTGAATGTTTTCTAGTGTTAAAAAAGGCAGCTATCCACATTCGTTATTTTAGAGTGGGTTCAGTCATCTCTGGTTGCTATGTGGTGATTTGTGGTTCCTGTGTTTGTTGGCTGCGGATGGACTGCCCAGACTCACAATCCTCCGCAGCTGCGGTCCACTGGGATGGGAACTCTTCTGTCGAGGTTCTCTTCTGCAGTTTTCATTAGTATAGCAAGCCGGCTTCCAGATACCCTTCCTTTTTGAATAGCACTCATCAGCTTAAAGAGAAAATATGCAACAGATTGAGAACGCAGGCCAGCTTACACTCTTCTTCGTGGCATTATAATGGTTGGCATTGCAGCAGGCAGAGGTAATTAAGTGCTCCATCAAAAATCTTAACGAGTACTACAGCTCAGATAAGAAGAGTATAATTTTTAAACATTTCCCAAAGAGGGGAAGGAGCAGGCATTTCACCACTGCTGCAAAAACTACATCCATCTAGTCAATCAGCCTGCCTCTAAAACCAAATCGTAATGCATCATTTTTTGTCCTTTAATGTGCTCAAGGCACTTTTTTTTTTTTTTACGCAACTTCAAATATTGGATCTTTAATTCCATTTAAAATCTTAAAAAGGAATCTCAGGGATTGAACAAAGACAAACCATGACCTATATTTATCTACCCTTTTTTAATGTTACTGTACTTGATAACTTCAAGTCCCCTAAATCCAAATTCCTTAAAGACTTTTTAACGTAACTTACATTTAATTCCTTGAAAATGGACCCAGAGATCTACCTTAAGAATTAAAAGCGCTCCACAGCCCAGATTTTAGCTAATTCATTTTTATCCAATGGATAAAATCAGAATTAGTGTTGAAATTACATGCAGGCAGCGGGCAAAGGCCTTTAATCTGGAAGGCACTTTGCAATTATGAGCATAGGGATTTTTTTCCTTTTCAAGTTTGATGTGGTTTCAACTATTTGCTTTTCTTGATCTCACTTCCCCAATCTTTTTTATTTATTTACTTTAAAAAGAACAGATTTAGCTATTCATCATATATACACACATGCATACATACATCATATATACATATACACATTATATATGTGTGTGTGTGATGTATCTATGCATGTATATAAATTCTCAAAATATTTTTAGGGTTATAGCTTTTAATCTATAGAGACATGTTGCTTAAAAAGAGCTCTGAATAAGAGTCAGGGACATCTGCCAAGGGGCTGGATCAGAATTTCATGACCTTATTAAAAGCTGTTTCACAAGCTATTGCTTATTAGAGATGGACTCTTACATGCAAAAGTGTCATTAAAGCCCAGACCTAGAAATAAAGTCATATAACCATGTGATATCTATAGCGATCTTTCTGTGAAGATTATTGAAAAACCATATCTATATTCAAAAAAGATATTTAATGGGATAAATGTGGGCTCTTAGTCTTCAGAAGAGCAAAGTATTTGGGGAAAAAAAAAAAAACCTCCAAATACACTTTACATCTGAGGAATGGTATAACATAAGGAATACTGACATTTAAGACAGAACAATTTATTGTTTATTGCTTTGTCTCTGATTCCAGGAAGATCTGCAAAGTTTATTAAAGCTAACAAAACTGACAAAGCTAGAGGTTTTTTAAGCTATAGATGGTATATGATGTGCCAACTTCTAAAAACTCAAAGTTTTATTTAAACACTACATGTATCTAGAAACCATATTACAAGAAAAAAAATAAAATTTGGGTGTGAATATATTTCATGAGGATGGTCAGCAGTTTAAAATTGAAAATGATACTGTGTATTTCTTAGTAGAAGCATAAATAGTCTCTTTCATTTGGAATTAGACAAAAAATGCTCAATTATTTAAAAAAAACTCTACGAGAAAACCTGCAGATAGTTTAAATTATCTTGGTTTTTAACTCAACTGCATTCAAGAAAATTACTTAAAACCTAAACTACACAGTATATTCATAAAATCAGATTCTTATTGTTTCTAAAGCACCATGTCTTTCAACTCTAAATTCTGCTGTTTATTTACAACACATATGAAATGAAGCACGGGCCATTTTCTTTGAAGAAAAGTTTTCTAACATTGTGAGGCCAACAATAAAATATTCTCCAAAAAAACTACACACCAGAAAAATGCATTAAGTGGTATTTAATTCTCAAGCACAAATTTTAAACTCAATTTAAAATGTGTATTTAGTTAAACAGTAAGCTAAAGAACCAAACATTCTTTTTTGTAATGCTGGACACAACCTGTGAAAATTTTCTGCATTTAGATTCAACAATGCTCTTATCTGCAGCTCATCTCCAGAGAGACAATTACCATTTCCTTTGCCTTGATCTTGTTTGTTTAACTTGACACAGTGAAGAAAGGGCTGACAGTGACCAAAATCCCCAGCATTAATTTATTTCATGTTCAGCATTCATCATTGCCATGGTGCAAGCAAGACCTGGCATTCATTTGAAATACCTGCGCAAGAAGCACTACAGATAAAAACCCAGCAGCTTGGAAACCAGTGCATTCTTCATATGATCAGAGTCATATGGACGGCTACAAATGATGTATGGGTTTGGTTGAAATTTCTTTTAAGAAATGATATGTAGCATCCAGTCTGAAGTTAAAGTAACAAAATTTATTTCCTGCATGATCACTAAGATTAAACAATGGAGCCTTGAATAAATTACCAATTGGAAATGGAAATATTTAAATTATATGGTCTTGACCCCAAAGTACAAGTTTCCTTCCTTATGTTTTTGTACTTCTTTATAATGCCATAATCTAATCACTAAATTCGCAAATTCATTGATTCACTATGATTCATTAGTGAATACAACCAAACTTTTTTAAAATTTTCTACATAATAGATTAGAAATCTTGTGTTATCTCTTATGAAGTAGGTAGAGAAAGGTCCAGCAGTGATATGTCATGGCATACACCTTTAAAAAGCATGCTTCATATTCAACCCTTTAAGCCATAAATAACTCTTGGATTTAATCTAAATTGCCAAACATAACAAAATGTTTCTTATACAAAAAAAGAAAAAGAACATGCATCAAAGTCGAGCCTTACACTTGAAGGCAGACATACCACCCTTTGTTGGCTTTGAGCTTTCTTCTTCAGAGTAAAGTGACAATTGTGTGGACTTAAATATCCATTCTTGAACAAGAATTTACAATCACAGCAAACAAAAGATAAAAGCAAATATCCTTGTTTCCTTTCAGCACAACTCACCTGCAAAAATTCATTGAGTTCAACCTGTCCATTTTTATTCAAATCGACTTCATTTAGAATTTCATGGAGTGTATTTTCATCCATCTGGACATTGATACTCTAAGTAAAAGCAAAGCACAGAATAATACAGTTTGATTAAAAATAATGCATATGCTTTGGCTGGGCACAGTGGCTCATGCCTGTAATCCCAGCACTTTGGGAGGCTGAGACAGGTAGATCAATTGAGGTCAAGAGTTGGAGACCACGCTGGCTGACATGGTGAAACCCCATTTCTGCAAAGAAATATTTTAAAAAGTAGCCAGGCATGGTGGCTCACACCTGTAGTCCCAGCTACTCAGGAAGGTGAGGCAGGAGAACTGCTTGAACCCAGGAGGCAGTGGTTACAGTAAGCCAAGATCATGCTGCACAGCCCGGGCAACAGAGTGAGACTCTGTCTCAAAAAAAAAAAAAAAAAAAAAAATTATGCATATGCATTTACTAATGTTACTAATCTTGAAAAACATCGAACACCATCTTTATATTTTTCTAGTGTCAGAGGCTGACATCGAACCAAAGAAAATTACCTCTAATACTCGCTGAACATCAACAATGGTAATAAAGCCTTTCTGGTCGGCATCAAATTTATGAAATCTCTTCTTATACCTGTAACACAAGATTAAATAATGAAAAAACATACTTACATAGTCAAACAAACAAAAAAGAGAGCGAGAGAAAGGTAGACACTTAATATAAGTACCTGTCAACGTCTGAAGGTAGTAGGCTAATTTCAGAGCGATCTGTTAACTGTTCTGATCGAGATTTATAGCCCATTTCATAATATAGAAACTTCCTGGCTGTTTCAAGTTGTTCCTAAAACAGAGATACACACAAAGTTCAATTTATGGAAAGGATTATTGATTTTCTTCCTTTTTTCTTTTGATCTTTATAAAGTTGATCCTCACTTATTCTAACCAGCACAATTTTATTTCTTCTAGTTTTACAAAAGTATAATTTGTATTCAATAAAATGCACCCTCTACCATGATTAAGATCTACAGCACTTCCATCATCCTAAAACTTTTCACATGTCCATTTGCAGCGGATCCCTTCCCATGATCTCTCACCCCAAGCAAACACTGATTGGCTTCCTGTCACCAGAGTTTGCCTTTTCTGGAATTTCTTATATAAAAGGTTTCATATAGTATGGAGTCCTTTGTGTTTGACTGCTTTCACATAGGATGATGATTCTGAGATTCACTCATGTTGCTGCATGCTTTAGTATTTTATTTCTTTTTACCGCTGAGTATTCTTTTTTTTTTTTTTTTGAGACGGAGTTTCGCTCTTATTACCCAGGCTGGAGTACAATGGCGCGATCTCGGCTCACCGCAACCTCTGCCTCCTGGGTTCAAGCAATTCTCCTGTCTCAGCCTCCTGAGTAGCTGGGATTACAGGCACACACCACCATGCCCAGCTAATTTTTTGTATTTTTAGTAGAGATGGGGTTTCATCTTGTTGACCAGGATGGTCTCGATCTCTCGACCTCGTGATCCACCCGCCTCGGCCTCCCAAAGTGCTGGGATTACAGGCTTGAGCCACCGTGCCCGGCCTACTGCTGAGTATTCTTACACAAAACTGACAGACAAAATCTACAGAATCAAATTATTGCAGTTTGGTGACAAAAAAGTAATGAAAGGTGAAGATACCTTGGATCTGAACAACTACTATAATGTGACATGAAGTGAGAAGGTATATCTCACAAGATTAGCTGTGCTGAAATTTTGCCACAGAGATTCTGATAATTAGGTGAAGTTATAGAATCATGAGAATAAATAAGCTATCGTCAACTTACTCTTCCTGTTTTCAATGTCCCCAGTGTCAATACTAACTGTTGCTGCAAATACTGTCTGTCATAGTTTTCATCACGTCACTCTCCCATCTAAAATGACTTTAGTGTAGCATACATTGTTCACAAGTCTCTCTTTTCTCATATGTATGTTACACACACACACACACACACACACACACACACTTATCTGCCACACATATACTTCTCAATCGTATTGATGTTAGCTGGCCATGTGACTTACTTTGACCAGTGCAATATGAATAGGTATGATATATGCTACTTTTGAGTAAAAGCTTTCATGGTAAGTTGAGAGTTTTGCATAACCTCTCTTACTCCTGTGCCATAACAAGGGCACATTTCAGATGAGATCTGAAGCCAATCTGGAATATGAAGAGCCACAGCGGCTAACATGCAGACTTCATGTAATGTGAGTGAAAAAGAAATGCTTGCTGTGATGAGCCACTGAGATTTTGAAACTGTTACTTAGTATAACCTAGAACAAGTCTCAAATTTCCCAACTTCCCATCAAAGGATCTTGTGAACCAAATTCTGGTCCGAAGAACAGTGCCAGTGTGAAGTGAAATGAAGAAAATGGAACAATGACGCATACACTTGCATGAAATGTGTTTACATGTGTTTGGTTATGTTGGTGACAAGACCCTTTATTGTTTTTTTCTTTAGAAGACAAACTTTTTTTTTTTTTTTTTCCTCCTGAGACAGGGTCTTGCTCAGTCGCCCAGACTGGAGTACAGTAGCATAATCATGGCTCACTACACCCTCTACCTTGCAGGCTCAATGCTCCCTCTTCAGCCTCCTAAGTGGCTGAGATTATAGGCACATGCCACCATGCCTGGCTAATTTTTTCTTTTTGTAGAGAAGGGGTGTCCCTATGTTGCCTAGGCTGGTCTTGAACTCCTGGGCTCAAGTGATTCTCCTGCCTCAGCCTCCCAAAGTGCCAGGATTACAGGCATGAACCACTGTGCCCAGCTATCAGGTTTTTTGCTGAAATTATTCCTTTCCTAATTTCCTTTGTCTTAGGATATAGATACTAGAAATATTCCTCCTTCGTGTTCTTAAATAACAAAATAAAAAATTATCAACATGAAATAATTCTCCCAGCTTAAAAAGTAAACTTAAAATGTTTGTGTGTTTGGGCGTGTGTGTGTGCACATGTATTTCATACACAAAATTTGTCTGTGAAGTCTCCATCTCCTAGGCCATTTTTCACTGGCAGATTTTTCTTTTCACACAAGAAAATCCACCCGTTGTCATAAATAAAATTATTTTGCTTTTTCACCACTTTTACCCAGCCATTTTCTACACAACTTGTTCAAAATCCATCTCCTTGGAAATGCCATCTCTGATGCTTCTCTGCAACAACGATTTCTTTCTCGATTTATGGCCCTTCACTTCCATCAAGCAAGGAATTACGGAATTTCAAAGCTGGAAGATATTTTTCACAAAGGGTACTCAATGTCCTTCCCTTATCCCACATTTCCTTTATAACATTCCAAAAATGGAAGAATAAAGCCTTTGTCTAAACTGTAGCATTGGGAGATAATACCACTGAAAACTGCTCATAGAGGTATGGCTCCAATTATTAGAAGGTTTTACAGTGAGATTAAATCCACCTCCTTGCAATTCTTCCAGTTTTGGGGGATTAACAAATCTTTCCTACAGTAAAACAAACCTAATAAGTGTTTCTTTTTTAATTTATTTCTGTATCACAGCTTAACAAGTATTTAAAGATAGTATCATGTGCTTTCCTCCTTAGAGTTTTCTTTTAGTCCAGAACTACTATATAAAACATTATTTCAAATCCTTATACCATGTTGTATAATTTCTTCCAGACCACAACCAGTTTGTCATTTAATACAATTATCAGAACAATATACAACACTGCAACAGAGATCTGGCAAGTACCTAGAAGGGAGTAACTATCAGCATCATCAATCTAGATATATGATTTCTATTAATGCAGCTTAAGATTGCAATTGGATTTGGGGGCAGCCATGGTCCACTGTTAACAGCTATGCATTCACAGTTAACTAAAACCATATTTCTTTTTCACGTGTGCTGTTGTTAAGCCTTGTCAAATCTATCTTGAATGGATGGAGTTGTTTTCCTACCTAATGTAAGGTTTGCCATTTATCTCTATTAAATTATATCTAATGAAATTTCACCCATTGTTTCAATCCATCATCAAACATTCACTCTCCCTCTGGTATCTTGTTATTGGTACATCAAAGATGCATGCCATCAACATTGTAATTTAACCACTTGAATCAAGGTGGACTAGGTCAAGATCTAGGACAAGGTGCTTACAACTTACTACCAGAGACCTCTTTTGAGGCCAACACTGGTGATTTAAGCTGTTATAAATCCACCAATTTTACAGATACAACATGGGGCTTTCTAAAATGCTTTATAGAATCAAAATTCCCTAATCTAAAAATCTGCTTGCTCTATCTAAAAAGGAAATGAGGGCCGGTGCAGTAGCTCATGCCTATAATCCCAGCACTTTGGGAGGCTGAGGCAGGGGCATCACTTGAGCCCAGGAGTTCTAGACCAGCCTGGACAACATGGCAAAACCCTGACTCTACAATAATAATAATAATAATAATAATAATAATAATAATAATTAGTTGGGCAGGGTGGTCCATGCCTATAGTCCCAGCTACTCAGGAGGCTGAGGTGGGAGATTCATCTGAGCCTGGGAGTTTGAGGTTGGAATGAGCCATGATCATATCACTGCACTCCAGCCTGAGCAACAGAGCAAGACCTTGTCTCAAAAAAAGAAAAGAGAAAAGAAAAAAGGAAAGGAGAGTCTGAAATGATTTTGCCTAAGTGATTCCTTACTAGCTTCTGTGATCACTATTTCTTGATAAATGCTGATAAAATAAACTTAAAATGTCAGAATCTAGAAAACCACCCAAGATCAATGCCAAGGCCATTAGTTTCTAGGGTGCAAAGTATATTTTTCTTTCCTCTGGTTTTTGAAATTCAATATTACATTTGCCTACCTTCTGTCTTCTGGTCCTGTTCCTATTTGCTACAGTATTTTAAAGAGCAAAAGTAAGCTGATCCCAAGCAAGAGAATCACAATTGCAAATTCTCTGAGTACTCTAAGGTATAATTTTTCTGGACTGGCATAAAACTCATTCAGAGTAGCCTCCTATTTCAATATCTACTCATTCTTACCAATATTTATATTTTACTCTTTTCACACATAAAAACTGAGAGGGAGAAGGAGAGAGAAGGAAAAGGGCATTGGTAGTAAACTATACACTGAATAGTCCTTCTTACTTTCCAGCATTCAAGAATATGATGCCTGTCATCTTAAGCAATGATCTGGGTTGGGTCTTATTGTTTTTTCTTCGATTTTTTTTTTTTTTTTTTTTTTTTAAGACTGAGTTTCATTCTTGTTACCCAGGCTGGAGTGCAATGGCGCGATCTCAGCTCACCGCAACCTCTGCCTCCTGGGTTCAAGCAATTCTGCTGCCTCAGCCTCCCGAGTAGCTGGGATTACAGGCACACACCACCATGCCCAGCTAATCTTTGTATTTTTAGTAGAGACGGGGTTTCAGCTTGTTGAGCAGGATGGTCTCGATCTCTTGACCTTGTGATCCACCTGCCTCGGCCTCCCAAAGTGCTGGGATTATA
This sequence comes from Saimiri boliviensis, assembly GCF_048565385.1. Lineage (NCBI taxonomy): Eukaryota > Metazoa > Chordata > Mammalia > Primates > Cebidae > Saimiri > Saimiri boliviensis. The sequence goes on from NC_133453.1 coordinate 82,851,990, forward strand.
GGCTTGAGCCACCACACCTGGCCCAATTTTTTAACAGTATGATTGGTGCCCTGAGTATTTTTTCTCCAACACTGAAACAATACCTGACACTATTCATATACACTCACATTTTTCCTGATATTGCTCCTTTCATTGTTGAGCACTTGTCTTCTATTTGTTTTATATTTGGTATTTATCAGCTTGCTTTAATCAGAGTCACTCAAAGTCTTCACTTGCCTCTCCTTTTTCCCCCCATTGGAAGCAATTTTGAAAAAAAATATATTTTTTTGTGAGACCTTCAGTCGACGTAAATGTCTTCTCTTTATAGTCTCTGAATGAAAAATGGATCTTTTGTCTGAACATGATAAAATCTACCTTACCAAATCCTATAGGGCAGCATTTCCCAAAATATGTTCTAAGTACTAGTCCCATTCCTACCCTTTTGTCCCAAAAAGTGAGAGTCAGGTCTGACTCCAAATAAGTTCCCTTTTGGAAACTGAAAACATACATAACCATTTTAAAGGTTTTAAGTTATCTGCACTAAAGGAAGTGATTTTATTTGTTTAACTCAGACTTTCTCACACTCTTTTGACCACGTAGTCATCTTTCTACATATATTAATTTATACCCTGCAGAATACCATTTGGCAATGTTTTTTTTTTCTCTAAATGTTCCTGCCAACTCCTCTAACAATCCCCAACTCCCCCAGACACTGCCTTCTTCCCTAATCAGTTCTTTCAAGTTGGTTAGATTTTGGTCTTGAGTAACAGTTTCTCTAAATATTTCTCCAAATTTTGGAAAATATGCATAAATGTCAGAGCTATATATGTATCATAACAACCCAAGTAGATTTTAAAATCTTAAAACTATGAGCTACTTAGTATTCCCCTAAAATATTTGGTGCAATGTTCAGTATACAAGTCACTCATTAAGTACTGACTGAAAAAAACAAGCGCAATTCATCTACAGAGAGTTATTTATCACCTTGTTCCTCTTTCACTTTTGCAGGTTAAATAATCCCAATGCTTTTAACCTTTTCTTAAAAGTCCAACTTTCTAACCTTTTAATTCTTTTTCCTCCTCTCCTTTGTTCTCTTTAGACTGTCCATAGCTCTCATTAATACTCTCACATCTCAGATATTGAGTAATAGCTTTAGGTCTTTATTTATGTTACTTTGTTAAGGGGGATGGCAGAGTATTTCTGAGAACATAAATCTGTTCATAAAATATGAACTGAAGTTAAATCTAGCTTCCTTGGTAGGGCCAAACACAACCAGTTTACAGAATTTTCTTCCTCCTTCCTACCTCCTACAGACTGAATTCCTAGCATAAAAGATGTTCCTGCATATTCAAATCATTCCAACCATAATTTTCGGAAGAACACATTATCATCAATCCTTCTATATGGTAAAAAAGGACTGACAAGCACAGGAGGAAGTTTCATTCTTGTGTTGCCTCTGTACAGAGCTTTAGCTAATCAAACAAAAGCTCAAGACCTCAATAGCTATAAACCAGTAGAGCTAATGCAGATGCAGCAAGACAGGATGGAGAATGCTTATGCTCTGGGATCAGAATACCTGTTTTCAATCCCTGCTTTACAATTGACTGTTGGTATAAACTCTAACAGAGTCTTACCTTGTGAACCTGTTTTCTCAACTATAAAATGGGGGCAAATGTTATCCCTGACAAAGGCATGATCAGGATTAAGAAACTCCTGAAGGCGCCGGGCGCGGTGGCTCAAGCCTGTAATCCCAGCACTTTGGGAGGCCAAGGCGGGTGGATCACAAGGTCGAGAGATCGAGACAACCTGGTCAACATGGTGAAACCCCGTCTCTACTAAAAATACAAAAGATTAGCTGGGCATGGTGGCGCGTGCCTATAATCCCAGCTACTCAGGAGGCTGAGGCAGGAGAATTGCCTGAACCCAGGAGGCGGAGGTTGCGGTGAGCCGAGATCGCGCCATTGCACTCCAGCCTGGGTAACAAGAGTGAAACTCCGTCTCAAAAAAAAAAAAAAAAAAAAGAAAAAAGAAACTCCTGAAGGCAAGCCCTTTTCTTCCACATTCCCCAGGTGACTTTGATATGTAACCATCTTTGGAAATCGCCACTAGAATGAGAATACTTTAAAAACAGGCCACATGACCAATTCTTTCCTTGCACTGTCAGCATGTAACACAGATGCCCAATAATGTTCATTCACTCATGCCAGGTGAGAACACAGCAATATAAATAAACCAGAACACAGGCCCCCACCAAATTCGAAATCTACTGAAGCCTTGATTTTGGACTCCCCAGCCTCCAGAACCATAATAAATAAATGTTTGTTGTTTAAGCCACCCAGTCTGTGGTATTTCTGTTCTAGCAGCCCAAATGAACTAAGATATACTTTCTTTCTTACCTTCTAGGTCAACATTCCCTTTTGCATCTTCTCACACCTCCTCTAACCTCACTAGCTATTATTTTCTCTTTTTCCTGGATATTTCCTATCTTCTAAGCTTCTAAATTTTGGTGTACTCCAGTGCTTGGCCTTTGGACTGTTTTCATCGTCTAACTACATTAATTCCCTATATAATCTCATCCAGTCTGATGGCTTAAATATCAACTCAAATTTATATCTCTAGCCCAAGCCTTCCCTCTGAATTTCACACTGACATATCCAATGATCTGGATTATGTATTAATAAACTAACTACTGAAGTTGTTAAAAAAGGGATACCAGTTTAGAGGAAGGAAGTTATTACAGTAATCCATGTGACAGATACCTGTAACCTGATTCAGTGCACCCTGAATCAGGGTGATGGCAGCTGGATATGTTAAGAAACAGTTGAATTCACTTCAACACAAAGTGTTTATTTAAAAAATTTTGAAAGAAAATGATTTTTTAAATGAAAGGGTTGAATTCAAATAGTTACTTGAAGATAAATATGGTATGATATGCTAACATATTTAGATAGGGTATAAGAGAATGCATAAAGTATGATACTAATGTTTAGGCTTGAGTAACTGAAGGTTGGAATAGCCATTGACAACATGGAAAAGTCTATAGGAGTAGTAGTTTGGGGGAGGTAAGAGGAGATCAAAGAGAGGTGGAGTTCTAGAAAGCAAAATATTGTTCAAGAAGGAGGGGGGAATAAATTGTGTCATATGCTGCTAACTGGACAAGTAAAACAAGGACTTCAAGTTAACGAATTTATTGAGTGACATGGAGGTCACTGGTGAGACTAACCAGAGCCAATGCAGCAAAGTGGTGGCTAAAGTGCCTAAATGAAATGGGTTCAAAAGATCTTGGAGGAACGGAACTGAACCCAGTGAATACAGAAAGTATTTTGTGAATATATAAATATGCTTCATTACCCTCTGCATAACACAATAGTTTGCGTTAATTAAAAAACATAAAGATCTACTTGGCCCAATCCGGTATGTGTGTTTGTGTGCATATATATGTGTATGTGAATATGTTGGTGGTGGGCGGGGTAGGGGTTGGTGTATGGATCTGAGCATCAATGGCTTTTAAAAATTTGAATATAAATATAAAATCTCAAATGACACAAATAATAAGCATTTAGTGCTCAGGCAGAAAAGCCACATTTCTTACCAAAGACAAACTAGCAGGAGTGTGAACTTCACTGATTATGTTCTAAGAGTGTTTTCAGTGAAAACCAAAAAAGGTTCCATACCACAATCAATATTATCTTTCTTTTTTAGGAATTATGACTGTAAATTTATGAGCATTTTCTAGAAGAGATTTTCCATAAACAACTAAATTTTGGGACAAGAATCTCTTTCCATTTTCCTAAGGCCTAACAATATTAAACATACACACAGAAAAACTGGTAAGAAATGTAAGGTTATCAAAAACTACGATAATTAAGCCGTTCCAAGTTTATAATGGGAATTGTGGTTTTAAAGACTTCTATATAATACCTGTTTCTTATACTCATCCCAATTTAGTTCCCTGCCCATTAGTTCAACAATTCTGGGTAGGGCTTCCTCCGCTGCCTGGACATTTAGAAAGGCCAGGCGAGTGCGACGTGAAATCATATCCACAGCAGTACAGGCATACTCCTTAATTCCATATTTCACCTGAGTTTAAAGAAAAGTTATTAGTTGACACCCTTCTTTAGAAAATGAGAAAAAGTTTCATTAAAAAAAATAATAAATTTGTGATTCAGAAAGTTAACATTTTTCTTTAATCTCTCTGGTCCTCCAGCAGGCATGAGACAAATAGTGGCATCACAGAATTTTTCCGTCTGCTTGCCAAAGGAGGTTTGGAAAACGGCAAAAATTGGACAAGAGTTAATGCCTTTTTCCTCAATAGAACCTGGCATAAACATGAAAACTGCAACACTTCGCATTAACCATCCACAGTCATCACTTATCTCTCTATGCTTATACATAATGTGGACTTTAATTTACATAGCTGACTAGGAAAAGGATGAGTGTCAAAAAGTTATGATCTCACCTCTTTAAGGCTGTACAGTTTTTTGTCTTAGAGTAACAAGAATATAGGAACCCTGAATTCAATCAACAAGTAAATATTCACTGGACATCAATATTTTAAGGCACAGTGAATGACAACTAAATACAAAGACTGGTCTCTGATTTCACAAAACTGGAAAGCTGGATAAGAAACAAGACTTAAATCTTTGAGAAACTGTCACATCGAGATATGTAGGTAGGACATGAGTGGTACAAACTTAAAGAGCTGTAAATGCACAAAAGGGACAACTGTGAATTAACACGATTACAGACAGTTTGATGGAGAAAAAAGAAATCTGTATTTTATGTTGTTATTACCACTATCAATATCACTTCAGAATTAAGATTAATATTTTATAAATAAAATGATCTGTATTGGAGACATAGTTGTCAAGGTTTTAGCTGACTCATGTGCATTAAAACTTAGCTACATATAATTTTTAAAGAAGATGAAAATAAACAGATAAATGGTATCCCATGACAGACATGAAATTCCTATGTGACCGTTCACGTACCTCTGCTTCAATATATGGAAATTCTGACACAAGACGTACTCCAACAATAGGCCACCTTTTGCCAGTAACACTCGCCATTTTGGCCACCTCAAAAGCCTTATCACCATAGGTGGCGGCAAGATGCTGTGCCACCTAGAGAAACAGAGCTACATTAGGCAGGCACTTTGAATATCAATACCTTCCAGGCACAAAGCAAAAAACATACACGCTTATCTTGTCAGTTTTCTCACAGCCTGTAACTAATAGCTCTCGGAGAGTATTAGATTTTGATTTTGTGGGAGGAAACCACTTGGCCTTCGAATGCTTAGGCCAGCACTAACTCTCTTACACATGCATCACTGTATCAATGACTGATGAAGCTTCAGCTTCATTTTGCTACTGATATCACTTCTAAAGAACAGCCTTACTCATGCCTGAGACAGAATTTGGGATGCCCTACATACTAGAAACAAACCAAATAAACTCCACGTTTTAATAAAATACATTTCATAAAGTGTAACTGCTTGTTGGGCAAATAAAGCAAAGTAAGATCATCTTTTTTTCCTTCCACAATAGACAGGCAGAAACGCACCTAGCAAAAGGAAGTCTCAATGAAGGAGACCACATCATTGCTGCCAGTTCTGTTACTTGCAACAGTGAGAGATTAGGTAAAAAATGATGTGGCAATGCACACTCACCTCACTTTCAAGTCCATAATCCTGGACAAGTCTAATGTAGAGTGTGGGGCTCCAATCTTGACCCCCTTGAAGAAAAAGCCCAACTGTTCTACTTGGTCCTGCTTTTAAATTGTGAGTTTTGATTGCAGCATTTATGGTATCTTCTGCCATAGATCGATAAGTTGTCCACTTTCCACCTACAAAGAAGTTGGTAGACAATTCATTAGGTTGCCAGCCCTTATTTTTCTTATAATTAACCATTTGTCACACTTATCAATAACAAAATTCTCCTCTTGTTTGTAACAAAGATGGTATTGTGTAAAACTTTACTCAAAATAAAAAAAAAAAATCCTTGTTCAATAAAGTTAAAAAAGATTCTGGCAGGACAATTTAAATCAAACTTGTATCTAAAGCACATCCAAATTACAAGACAGAAAGCCAGGTATAGTGGCTGACGCCTGTAATCCCAACACTTCGGGAGGCTGAGAGGCTGAAGTGGGAGAATCACCTAGTGGTGGGTGAGACCCTTTCCCTATAACAATAAAAAAGTAGAAAATAAAATAATGAAGTAATATGTCATACCTGCTATAGTAATAAGGCCACTCTCACTGATATCGACAACATGATTTCGGGAGATAGACTGAGTATCTGCAGACTTGGGATCTGTAACAAGGGGACGGATACCACTCCATGCTGCCAGGACATCGCCTCTTCTTACTGGTAGAAATCAATGCCAAGAGTTAAGAAGATTGCTCAGAAATATTTCAACAAAAATATTGAATAGTTAATAAAAAGAGTTCAGTGACAGGAATACACACGTGTGCAGTTTAAAAAGGAGAAAAAGCCTAAAAAAAGATAAAGACTAAGTCTGTGGATAGGTGCAAGAAAATCTCATAAATAATTATTCTGTTAAATCTCAAAAATAATTATTCTGTTACAAAGATAAGCTCCATGAAAAAGTAAAAAACTTAGGAAATCACTGACACTGATACCACAAAGGAAGCGAAAGAGGCAATGTTAGCAATCCTCCAGCTGAAGCAACCTGGAGCAGTCAGAAAAACAAGAAAAAAAAAAAAAAAAAAAAAAAGCAGAAACAAACAAAACCAATCCAAGAGATGCATAAATTGTTAAATTTCCTTCTAGAATACATCTTCCTATCTGTTCTCAGTGAAGATAAAGATCCTTAACAAATTAAACAAACCTGTAACAGGATATTATATTTTCTCCCTTCATCAATACCACCCTTTTCCTGAGTGTCTCTACAGCAGGCCTACCACTGTGCAAAGCACTTGACATAGACATCTTGTTTAATCTCACAACCCCACAGCATTGGTTATTATTATTCTCCCTATACAGATCAGAAAACAGATAAATGCAAACATTTAACAAATCAAGTTGGGCAACAAACCTGCTCAAAGCAAACATCTTATATATGGTAAAGCAGTGTCAGAACCTTCTTCTTTCTAAGTTTAAAGTCCATATTTTTACCTCGTAAATTGTACTGTCTCTCAACTTCTGACAATTTCGATACTCTGCCTTTTTTTTTCTCATCCCATTATCTTTAGCAGTGACACAGAAACAGGTATACTGGCTTATCCTAGTAGGTACATTATACTTGAGTTATAGTATATGGAAGTTTTTTCAAAACTCAAGATGCCATGAAAATATCTTTACTATCTCTGTCAACATACAATTCCCAACTATACCCAGGCTGATTAAGTTTATTATTAAAATTAGACAGTTGTTGAATAGCACTCATTACTAGCCTAAAAATGACTGAAGAGAGAAGGTCAGCTATGGTTCTGGTCTAACTGGTACAAGGGCAAGACCCAAGGGCAGAATTTTCAGAATCTGCCCTTCTTCATGTAGATCAGCCTTAAGAATAGCTTAGCTATAGGAGCTGACTATAGGCACAAGAGTGAAAGCTGCCTGATGATATAGACTGCAGGGAAATGAGCACCCATCTGGTCCTGCTGCATTTATTGTGGTAAATCAGCTAATCCATTGGTGGATAATAGAAACATGAGTAAAATTTTGCTTCAACTGTGATTTGGAGTTAGGGGATCATGTGTGCCCTTCTTCTTCATCATACTCCCAGCCATTACCCATGTTGATAAAAAATTGACTGTGTATACTCTTGAAAACTTCAAGACAATGGGAAAACTGGATCTCCACATGCAAAAGAATGAAGGTGGACCCTTACCTTATAGCAGATACAAACAATTAACTCATAATGCATCAAAGACCTAAACATAAGAGCTAAAACTATAAAATTCTTAGAAGAAAACATACGGGAAGAGCTTTACGAGACTAAACTTGTCAATAATTTCTTGGATAGACATCAAAAGCACAGGCAACAAAAGAAAACAAAGATAAAATACACTTCATCAATATTAAAAAGACACTATTAACAGAATGAATAGGTACCTCATAGAATAGATAAAATATCTGCAAATCATATACTGATAAGAACATATCATGTATGCAGAATGTATGAGAAATCCCTAAAATGCAACAACACAAATCAAACAACTTGAATTAAAAAATGAAAAAAGGAGCTGGGCGCAGTGGCTCACGTCTGTAATCCCAGCACTTTGGGAGGCTGAGGCAGGTGGATCACTAGGTCAGGAGCTTGAGACAAGCCTGGGCAGTATGGTGAAACCCAATCTCTACTAAAAATACAAAAATTAGCTGGGTGTGGCAGCACATGACTGTAGTCCCAGCTACCTGAAAGGTGGAGAATGGCTTGAACCTGGGAGGTGGAGGTTGAAGTGAGCCAAGATGGCGCCACTGCACTCCAGCCTAGGCAACAGAGCGAGACTCCATCTCAAAAAAAAAAAAAAAAAAAAAATTAGAAAAGGACTTCAATCAATATTTCTTAAAAAAGATATACAAATGTCCAATAAGCACATTAACAGATACTAAACATCGCTAATGATTAGGGAAATGCAAATGAAAACAACAATGAGATACCACCTCATGCTCATTAGAATGAATATTATTGAACAAAAACAAAACAAAACAGAAAATAACAAATACTGATGATGATGTGGAGAAATCAAACCCCATGTACACTGCTGGTTAAAAGGTAAAATGGTGCAGCTACTATCAAAAATGTATGGTGATTCCTCAAAAAATTAAACATTTAGAACTACCGTATGATCTAGCAATTACACTTCGGGGTATATACTCTAAAGAAATGGAGCAGAGAAAAGTTTTACACACTTATTCAAAGTATTATTAACAATAGCCAAAAAACAGAAGCAGACCAAGTGTCCGTCAGCAGATGAACAAATAAAATGTAGCATACATTTACAATGAAATATTTCCCAGCCTTAAAAAGGAAGAAAATTCGGACACATGTAACACGGATGAACCTTGAAGACATTGCACTTAATGAATAATCCAGCCACAAAAGGACAAATATTGTACAAGTCCACTTATATGAGGTACTTGGAGTACTCAAACTCATAGAAGCAGAAAGTAGAATGGTAGTTACCTGGGGGAGGGGAGGGGGGAATAAGAGTATTGAATGGTTACAGCATTGCAGTTGAGGAAAACACAAATGTTGTGGAGATGAAAGGTGGTGATGGCTGCCTAACCACGTGAATGTACTTAACGCCACAGAACTGTACACTTAAAAATGGCTAAAATGGTACATTTTATGTTCTGTATATTCCACCATAATTTAAAAATCAAGATAAAAGGATAAATAGATATAATTCAAGTCTCAAATTATGAGAGGTTTAAGGAAATATTTTACCTATAATATATTAGAAGTATCAGGACCTTTATTAGCCCATACCATGCCCATGTTCTAGTTCAAATCCATAAATCCCATGCAGGAATCAGTTTTATGATCAGAGAGCAGGGCTAAATTTCAGCTCCCACTCAACCCTTGGCCATGTGCCTTTGTACAGCAAACATTCTGTATATCTATATACATCACCATCTGAAAAGTAGTTAGGTATGTATCTAGCAGACTTGTTGTATAAAAAGTCACAAAGACTCCTTGAAATGATTGGAATAGTTCTTGCTGAAAAAACAGAACAAAACAAAACTGTGCCTTACCAATTATAAGAAAAAGACCCTTAAAAACAAGCTATATTGGATAACAGATAATCTTTGCATCGTGATCTAAAATGAATAACAGGTTTCTGCTAAAAATAAACTCAACTAAAGTCACTCTGGCATATTTTACTATAGATTCTTAAAGGCTGCACTCTTGATATGACTGTAATCTGAAAGAACAGAACCCATCACCTCAATGGGATGTTCATTCAAACCCATATCCAAACACTGCAACTGAAACACTAACATAATTAACTGGCAAGGAAAGCCTAAGCCTTCTCAGTCTTATGAACTGGAGACCATACAGGACCTCGACGCTGGGATTCCATCCCTAGATTTGTCCCCTCTGATGTGTTCATTCTCTTAAATAGATTTAATCTGGATGGCATCTGTGGAATGAGGATTAATTCCTGCTTTACACAATTTTACCAGTCATATAAAACCTCAAAACAAGTTGTAAAAAGTGTTTTAATCTTTACCAAAAACCTAACTAGGAAATTACCACTATTTTCCATTAGAGTTCACGTCACCCTCTGAGATAAAAATAAAACTTAGCAAACCCACTTAAAACGTCATTGTGGTCATCCCACAGTCCCTGTAGTGTCTGTGAAATTCCTTAGGTAGCCACACTGATCAGGAATTTGGTTTCAACTCTTGAAGCTCTCTGACTAATTTTAAAGTTATTTGATGGAATATTAGGCTTTGCAGAGTAAATTTGAGACATATGCAAATAATCCGTGGCAAATGCCTTTTCTGTTATAATAGGTAGAAAAGCACAGCTATGAAATTGTATTGTCTGAAACAAAAGATGAAACTAAAACATTCAAGTTTTTCATTCATCTAGGAACACTATGTAAAACATTATCACTACTGATACCATTTTTAATACTTACTCCTGGAGGATACTAAAAAAAAAAAAAAAAAAATAGTTAAAGATTTCATAATGTGTTAAGAACTTTAATTCACTTTGCCTGACATCTTAGCATTCAGTTTTTAGCCTGATAATTATATCAGCTGAATGCTGGGATTAAACTCATTGAAAATAATACGTTCAGGGATGATCAAATATCCTTATTTAAATTGTGAATTAGTCTTTATGGCCTGCAGAATTTTTACATTATTAGACCAGAAGGTGGTTGGATCAGTTTACCTATATCAGTTCCTCTCCTAACCTTGAGATGTAATGATTTTTAGGGATGATTCAAAACTCTACTTGCCACTGAAGAATTAAGAGCTTGTACTTCCCCACCACTCATTTAGTAATGACTGCTCAGGACCTTGGGTATAATCCATGTTTAAGGGGCATAGCACAGCTAAACATGTGAGACATTAATTCTAACTCTTGAATAAAAGACAGCAACTTATGAAGCTAACAGGTTCCTCTCCTTATCACCTATTTACCCACAGTGGAAATCTTGTACACTGTTAAACTCTTATGAAAGTTTTTTCAAGAAAGATTCAAAGTAATAGATGCTAGTCTGAACAAAGAATCATTACGATATCTATAAATTCTGCCTGGTGCTGTTACAGACGTGAGGTAACCACAGGGAAAACAACCTTAGGATGAAACTACCTTGGAAGATTGTAGAGTGAAGATAAATAAGGATAATGTATCTTAGACATTGATAAGTCATTAAATGAATCACCTCTTGAGGCTTCTTGTATTTGGAGTTTTTGTTTTACAAGATAACCAATTTCTTTATTTTACTTAAACAAACAAACAAAAAAAATTAAATAACTACAAGTGGCTATTCAAATAACTACCAGTGGCTAATGGTTATCATACAGCACCGAGCAGCTCTAGAGTACAAAACCTCCAAATATTAGATCTCAGACTTGTCTGGGAGATTCCACTAGTTACTTCTACTGGCTACCTTGCCCACATCTCCAATGGAGCATCCTTTCACTGAAATTGGACTGTAACTACTTTGTGCATGAGAATAAAATCTGCTATAATAGCTCCCAAACACTTTATTGTCATTCATGTCAGTATGTACCATTTCAACCTTTCCTCCCCTCTTGCTAATCTCATAAATTCAAACCAATGAAAAATATTTTCATTCAATTAAGTACTTCCACCTTCAAGTACTCACCCAGAAACCAGTTGTACCAAAGACGGTATACTCAAGATTAGTAAGTGACCATCACCCACTTTAACTCTCCATAGTATAACATGTGAAGAAAATAATATAACTCACGGCCTCTATGCTTTAGAGCTCAAACTTTTTCTAGTTCTCATACTGCCAGGACAGCTTAACAAAATTTCATTATTGCTTCATCTCTTTCTCACCATGCTGAAAGTCTCCAGCAGTGTCAATTATAATATTTTTCAATACCTCAATAGTGTTATCAAGTAAAGGGTCATATATAGTTATGAGTAATTATTAAGTGGAACATTTAATCATTCTCTGAGATTTTTACATCAAACTGTAACAGCCAGTATTACCAAACCAAATCAAGAATGCTTGGGCCTCTGAGATAATATGCTAGGCTTCATATAGGTTTCTAATGACTGTATGTTGAACAACTGAATATTCCCTTCCAAATTACATGAGTGCTTTAAATAAAACAAGATGAAAGAAAAAAATACTACTATTAAATAAAGTTGAGAAAAATCCATCATTAAAGACTATTTAAAGACTGTCTTACCTAGAGGACACCCAGTTAATTTTTTAAGTGACAACTATAAAAGTACTTTGCAATATTTTCAAAAGGTGGTGAGAAAGTAAAATACTCTTACCATCATGTTTAAGAATCATGTGTATTACATTCCCGATAAATAACTCATTCAGGTTTTAGTATATATAATATATGAAAAGTAAAATATAAATAGTAAAGTTGAACAGACAATTTTCACAGTTGAAAAAAAATAAGTATTTTTACTATTATCCTTGGAAAGATAAGCATTTGTTTTAAAAATTAATAGAAAATAAAGCCTACTAGAAGTGACAATTAAGAGCTAAATGTGTGGTTCAGCTTCATAATAGTTATTTAGACATACATTTTGGGGTGTGGTTTTTTTTTCCCCCACATTTGCCACTTTCAAAAAAGAATCAATAAAAGACATGTGAAAATATCTAAATGAACACAGGGGAAATAGTGTCAGAAATCAATACTTCTCTACCAGCATGTTTAACCTGCTGAAATGAAGTGTTAATCACAGAAATAAGATACCATATTACATTTATAAACTAATGAAACTAGAAAAAGCAAAGCGTGTGACACTATAATTAAACAGCTGGAAGACATCCAAGCCTGTGTAAGTTGATAACCCTGGTACAATCTCTGGCAGTGAAAAGGCAGGTCTGCAGTGAGTTGATATGGCCAGCTCAGTTGTTAATTGAATAACAGGCAATCTATAAACACTACTAATTGCCTATGTGAAAACCTGTGTACAAGTAGAGAAGCTGCCTAAAGAAGCACTCCAGGAAAAACTACGTGGATAAAGCACTCAGCAAATCTTCTCTCTCTCTCAATTCTGTTAAGTCATAGCTGAGTTTTGTCACTGCAGCCTTCTGATTAACCTCTACACAGCAGACTTAATGATACATTTTTCAAAAGATCATTTTTCTTCCTAACTCAATAAGAAACGCAGAACTATCAATTACCCATTTCAGAAAAGAACAAACAAGTAATCTAGAAAATTCAGCCTGTGAATGGAAAGCTTTCTAAATTGTAAAAGAAGACATGGTCTTATCCCAACAGGCAAAATGCTTTTCAGAATTGTTCCGACGCATTTTGCAGAAGTGTGGCAGCTGCTGTGAATAGCATGGAGTGTTAAGATTTGACACTTTTTTTCCTTAAGGATATAGCCATTTGGGGAGGCTCAGAAACTGCTGTTGGAATTTTACTTATCCATTTAATAAATCCTTTTAGAATGATGATTTCAATCCTCGTGAATATAAAACATTTCAAAACTATTGCGCTAGGATCTAAATCAAACTTTATTTTTTAAATCTGTAAAGAAGTCTGGTTGGCCCAAGGGATTAGTTATGAGATAGGAACCTCCTCTAGTTTAACATTCAAATCCAAATAAGGACAGTGGAGAGCAACGGTCATTGCCATGCTAAAGGTATCTAGCAGCTTCCATGAAATGAACTGATAAGCTTACCACTCCCTAATGCCCAATAATGTCACATCAGGAAACCCAGAATCAACTAGCAGAGTACTGCACAGTATTTAGAAGCACAAGTATTAGAACCAAGCTTACTTATAGTCAACTTGAGTACTAATGGCTCCAATACTAACTAGCTATAGGCAAAAAGCCTAATGTCACTGGGCCTCAGTTTCTTCAACTAGAAAGTGGGAATTATTAAATCAGCCTCATCAGATTGTTAATGGGGAGTCAAAGATCTAACCGGTAATATGCTTGCTTAGCAGTGTCTCACATAAGAAGTGCTCGACAGTAGGAAAAGTTTTAAAAAATAAAGCATATAACTGTAAATGTTAAGTTACGTTTAGCAATAGCATGTAATGGAATAATGGAATGGTACCTCAAGCTGAGCTTCTTTTTCACGTTTCATCAGTCTAGAAGAGAATAGCAGCTTTCACTAAAATTCCTTGAGAAAAAAATATGGATTTGACTGGTCTTGCTTTAAGATATAGACATACTCTAGTTAATTAATACTCTTTATTAAGACCAACAGTAATTTCTCAAATATGAGTCCCTCAGTCAATTAGAAACAAGAATGAAAAGAAGCTATGAAGAATCACTGTTAATTTTTTTTTTTTTTTTTTTTTTTTTGAGACAGAGTTTCACTCTTGTTACCCAGGCTGGAGTGCAATGGCGTGATCTCGGCTCACCGCAACCTCCGCCTCCTGGGTTCAGGCAATTCTCCTGCCTCAGCCTCCTGAGTAGCTGGGATTACAGGCACGCGCCACCATGTCCAGCTAATTTTTTGTATTTTTAGTAGAGATGGGGTTTCACCATGTTGACCAGGATGGTCTCGATCTCTTGACCTCGTGATCCACCCGCCTCGGCCTCCCAAAGTGCTGGAATTACAGGCTTGAGCCACCGCGCCTGGCTGTTAATTATTTTTTTAAGGAAAGGTGTGACAAGTGCTGCACACAGGGAAATCAATAAAGTCTAGGAAAGGGCTTCCATTTCTGCTTTTACCCTGGAGGACTCTTAATCTCAAGATGTCGCCAGATCACCAGGAGAAAGACCTGATTTGCAATGTTTAGATATTAATTCCAACCACTCTTATCAAACATCAGAACTAACAATAACTGTTAGTTTCACCAATTCACTGACTACAAAATGGTATGTTAATTGAGAAGATTTTTATGGACCAACCAGGTATGCCAAATCTTCCATGTATTTATAGGTAGAACATTAAAGCCCCACGCTCATTTCGCGGGTAGAGATCCCCACCTACAATATGGGCACCGCAGCCTTCTGGAACCCACACCTGCTTCCAGCACATCCAGCTTCTTAGCAGGATAAGGAGTTACATTTCTCATCCTTGCTGCATTTGAACTTTAAGATTTTGGAAACTGTCAACACTGAGTTCTCTCCTCCTGAATTAATTTATATCTTGCTCCAACAATCTAAACTTCCTGATCTTCAGGCCCAGATATGAACCCACTTTCAACAAATACTATATATAGGTAAATGAGAAATGAAGCAAGATTCATTAACATTAATAAATTTGTTAAAATATAATCATAATCCAGTGTTGAAGCTCCGCCTAGAAAACTAAATGAAAAAGAAAAAAAGGTACCAAGCTAAAACTGTAATGCAGTTTCAGTATTTAAACATGAATGTTAAACAAGTCAAATTATTTTTCAAATACCACGTATGAGTGTGTATGTGAGTGTGAATCTTAAACACACATGGATTTCAATTATATATATTTAGTATATTTTATACTACTATTATAGATATCCAAAGAGACTCTATTAAGAATGAAATTATATCCATTACGTTAGATTAAAAGCAACTAATACTATGCCATAGGATTAGTCAATTAAAACTAGCAGTCACCTGAACCGTTTTTGAAGCAGTTTGTTTTGTTTACAAATGCATGATCACATAACGAAAAAAAAAATCCTTTAGGGAAAAAGGATACATAGCTGCTAGTGAGTTACATTCAGACTAAAATAGCAATTTTCCATGTTCTTCACTGATGTCAAGATTATAAAAAGATTTCTGATATAAATATAGGAGGATTATTTTTAATTATAAACTTTACACTTTAATATAGATTTTCAAACTGCTACTGTATCAAAAATGCTGGATCTATAACTAACTTATTTTAATTCAAAACAATCATGAGTAGCATACCAATAAGATATCAAGATTTGTAGCTAAATACAAACAAAAACCCTCACCCTCAAGGAGCTTCAAGTGAGAATACATCTATAATATAATGTTGTGATAAACAAATGGTATGACCAACATCCCACAGGAATATAAAGGATAGGTGGTTTCTCAAGTATAAAAATCTTGCCAAGGTGAGGAGCTGGGGAAAAGGGTGTCACAGAGCAAAGCTACAACCTAAATAAGACATGAAGGTTTAACCTAATAAGACATGAAACCTAACAAGACAACATTCAACCTAATAAAACATGATTAGACCACAGAATGCAGGGATGGGGAATAGTTGAATATAAATACACAAAGGCAAGTTGGAAAAAGCCCTATGTTTCAGCTTGGCGCAGTGGCTCACGCCTGTAATCCTAGCACTTTGGAAGGCTGGGGCAGGCAGATCACGAGGTCAGGAGTTCAAGACCACCCTGGGCCAATATAGTGAAACCCTGTCTCTACCAAAAATACCAAAAAAAAAAAGGAGTTGGGCATGGTGGAGAGCACCTAGTTCCAGCTACTTAGGGGGTTGAGGCAGGAGAATTGTTGGAACCTGATAGGCAGAAGTTGCAGTGAGCTGAGATTACACCACTGCACTCCAGCCTGGGTAACAGAGTAAGATTCTGCCACAAAAAAACAAAAAACAAAAAACAGTCTTATGTTTCATGCAAGAGAATTTAGCATTTTTCCTAAAGTCAATGAGAAGCTATCCAAAGGGTGATGATCAGAATTGTGTTTTAGAAAGTAAGCTCTGGTAGAAGAATTAGACTGAACATGGAGAGTGACCTGACCTAAGGAGGCCATTGGGGGACCAATATAAGTGTTCAAGTGAGAAATGGCACAGATGTGAACCAGGGCAATGAGTGGCTAAGGGATTTCCCCGGTATTCAGAGTAAGCATAGATAGGCATTAGACTAGATATGAGAAAAGAAAGGACATGAAAAAGAAGCACACCACTTCTAGTCTGAGTGACTAGATGCATAAAGAGACTCAACTGAGAGAGGAAACATAGAAGCACAGTGTTGGGAAACTTCTGAGACCGGCCTGAATGAAAAACAAATAAACCAAAAAAAAAAAATCCACATAAATCACCAAAGAAAATACTCTGATAGTCAAGTTGAAACGCTTTTTTTTTCCCCCCTCTTCTTACTTGAAAGTATTTTGGCTTTTTAAATTTTGCTAAACCCACTGGTCAACACTATACTTTCCATGTAGTACCAGGCCATTAAGCATCTTACAAATATAGTTCCAGTCTTTTGTTTATTTGCTTAATTATTTCCTATTGATATCCTGCATCTGTAAATTAGACCTTCCCAAGTTGTAGAAATTAAACCATGATGTACACATTTCATCCTTTTCTAGAAGTACATGAGTGTTCAGAGCTAGAGGGGTCTACTCTAATCCTGCCATTAGAAATTATCAGAAAAGGACTGCATGAGTTTCATGTGAATATAGAAAGTAGAGGAGAAAAGGCAATTTCTTCCCATTATGTTAAAATTTGGCCCTCATAAATGTTCTAAGAGGCACAGGAGGCCAAGTGTGAAGATGAGTCAGACTGGAGATATAGCAGTTATCCAGCGAGAGCTGGAATGGCTTGGGAGATGTGAACACGCAGACACAAACTTAAAGGAATGCTTAAGTTACCTTCAACATCACAACTCAGGTAATTACGCACTTCATTCAAAATGAAGTTGATATCTTCTTCTGAAGGAATTGGATGGTGTGTAATATCAGTTGGAGTATCAGTAGTGCCAGCGATCGTCATCTTTTGCCAGGGTAAGAAGAAAATAACTCGCCCATCACTGGTCGCTGGGTCAAGAAGTCCCATGCTCTCTGGGCTGAGGTACAAAGAAGGGTTATTTACTTCTGAAATTTTCAAAAGTTTAACATTAATCTGCATTCTAAAAACTGTTTATTCACTAATTCTCAAATAAGCAAACAAGAAAGATAAGAACTATTACTTGTACTTCCCCTACCCTAATCTAGGAACTCCTAAAAGAAAAAAAAGAAAACAGATGAAACAAATGTGATCATAGTAACATTCCACAGTAGAGCTACCTCTGCCCTCCCCAGTTCAACAATGCAAGGCTAATTAAGAAAGTGGGCTTCAACTTCCAACTGTTTTCATTCCATACTCCTTGGACCATTCATATCAGATAACATCAGCAGGATAAATGTCTATAATTACTTTTATAATGATAAATTAAGGACACATCTTCAACCTTTTTTCAAGACTAGCAAAAGTATTTTCCCAGGACATCTGACATTTGATCTTTCAATAGAAATTATCAGAAGTCCTTGAGAAAGTGAAGTGTCTAACTTTCTAGAAACTAAAATGTAATCACAAAGTTCTTTACTACTTTGTGCCTAGATGAACTTGCGCCACTTCACCAAATATGAGTTTTCTTACTTTATTTCGAGGTTACAAAAATCTCAAGAAGTGCATCTAGAAGAAAAGAGCTCCATTTTTTACTACTCCGTAAATAAAAATGTCCTAAGATAAGGTCAAAAAGGAGAGGAACACTTAGCAATGAAAATCTTTTAAACAGAAGACACTAGTAGTGTACTATGCTAAATCAAGGTACAATGCTGCCTCTACTGACAGACTATATAAAATCTCCCAAAATTATAGTCAAAAATTTTTACTGACATTTACTATTCTAAAATCAAATAATAAAACCTATTTGAACGAACAGGCAACTGTAAACAAACATTAACAAAACCCATTACTTTTTTTTAAGTCACTGAAGCTTGATGTTTTATTTTGTTCCTTAGCCATTCGAAGAAATCTGGAGATGTTGATAAAAGAGTGAGATGAATCTTAAAGTGTCCTATTCGAATAGAACACTACAAATCTTCAGATACCTGCTCCAATTTGACTGGATTCTTGTATCAAACCAGTGTTAACAGGTATTTTCTATAAACATGTTTTTACCTTTTATTAACGTTATTTCTTAAGTAGAAAACATAATTCTATTTGGTTTGAACAAATTTCAAGAAATTCCTCTTACACATAAAGTTAAAAGGGTATACAGTCAGATTTTTATCTTTATCATCATTCCCTTAAAATTATTTTTTAAAAAAGATTTATCCTAATGTGTAAAAATGAGAGGCTGTGTAAATAATAATAATAATATCTTATATAAAAAAAGAAACAGTTCAGCTAATGCATCTCCTTTACTTAAACCACAAGGAATATGAGTCTTTCTCTTCAAAAAACCCTTGGCTGCATGAAATGCTTGCCATGTCTACGCAGCCTTAGTAGAAAGAAGTCACTGTTCAAAGCCTATTTGAGACACAACTGAAGAGAGTGCGTAGAAGTTCCTTCTACGTAGCAAATCCAGAAAGCACTGCGGAAGTCTTCCAATCATTTAAACCTCAGCTCAGAGTCCCACCTTCACCGTTACTTAAAGAAAATAATTTTACCTTTACTCTAATATATTGAAAACTACAAATATCAAGTAATTTTGTTCTCTAAATACAATTATTTTTTTCTTTGCATTTATCATAAAACTCTAAAAATCTTAGAAAAAAAATAGTTAATCGCATGTTTTGTAAGTTCATTTTTTGATACTGGGTTGATATGCCCTTAGATTACATCAGTCACTTTGGGATTAGAAATGAACTCACTCAGCGTTCAAGCATTCTATTTGATAAAAAGAACTATATTGAAACAAAAGAATACATTCTATATTCTAACACTTGATAAATTATATGCTGACATATTTTATATGACTATATCATAAAACAGGCATCATACGATGTGTCTAAAATAATAAACCTGATAAATTTAATCATAAAATTATAATATTCAGCAACCTGAATAGGAAATACCATTAGAAAAGCACAACTACTGAATCCTTTAAAAACTTTCAATGCAATAAAGTAGTTTAAAAGGTGAATGTGATGGTTACCAACACACACATAACTGGAACCTGTAGAGAATCAACTGCTTAAGTGAAGACATATGTGACAAACATAAAATTAACAAGCACAGAGGGAAGACAAAGCTATTAATGAATGGTATAAAATTTTAAGAATCCACTTGGAAATATCTTTCATCAGTTCTAAATTACCTAATTCATACTCTCCCTTAGGGAAAAGTTTGTTTTCTCATGAAGAATTAATTTTGCAAGTTCACACTAAAGTTTGAGAATGGATATCAACTATAGTGATAGTATATGCAATGCAGCAAGGCAAAGGTCTTTTTTCAATATATATGACTTATTTCACATGAGGAGGAAAAGCTTGCTGTTAATTTATCTGTGTGTCTAGGATTACATGAACATTTCTCATGCAGACCACCACTTTCCTGAAGTGCCCTTAGTTAAACTGAAATCAATTTATTGTTAACTACTTAGCAATCAGTGTTAGAGTTAACAGTATGTACACACAGTATAGAAAAAACTTGACCTCTTGTCAGTAGTAAAAAGCATCAGTAGGCTACACAGAGATGATTATTTTCATGTATTTCAGTCATTTGGTGCATTATTGCTGCTTTTGAAAGGGCCATAACTCTCAGGGAAATTCCAGATTTGTTCTTAATATAAAGAGCGGCTTTAAAAATAATTTGTGTTACATTTTCCAAAATTAAAACAATTTTTCCTTCTTCCCCTCTTCCCTCAGAAAGCTGCTATCATGGTGTAAGACAATTCCACAAGTGGAACATTAGTTAAGGTTACAACAAAATTAACAAATGCTCTGAAATACTTCAGATACTTCTGAAAACAGCTCAAGAAGATACACTGCACACATGGTTCTTTACTCTTCCTTTACCAGCCTACACACAATACTGAACTCACTGCATTTTCAAATGGATCAGGTTCTAACTGAAACATGCCTAGTTTTAAATTATCATCAGCCACTTGTGGGGCAGCCCCAGAAGCTTGGGTTCATCCCTGAAGACTTAGTCAAAACCACTGAGTGACAGCTGCTAAGTGTGATTGACTGATGATACCAGACAGTGATTTCAGTCTGGGATCTCCTAATATCACCTACGAGAATGACCTGACAGAAAGAGGAAAACCACCCCTATGGAATGCCAGAAGTACAGTTGCCTCAAGGTTGGTGCTGAATGAGGGAATGAACCCTTAATCTAGGTCACAATCCAAAGAGAAGGGACTCATCTGCAAGAGAGCCTGAATGGGAACTAGGCTGTAGACCATTCCTTTGTGCTTTAAAGTTTCCAACAGGATGTGTAGTGGTTATAGCTCACAGTGCTAAAAATGGGGATATTAATTTCTCCCAAAACAGAATGAGATCACTTACTGCATCTTAGTCTGAGACAAACCTAGCTATAACTAACACCTTCATGCTTCAGGAGACCTGAAACTGATGCCGAATTTTTAGGATTAAAAAAGCATTCTGTTTTTAAAATATTACATCTGGGTAATATATACCTATATTCTTAAAAGACACCAATCTACTCTGTTATTAAAACATAGTATAGAACAATATATGTAACATGATCACTTTCACACAAAAGTGTCTAACAGGATAAACATTTGTGCTTGTAAAAACATAATTTTATGGGAGGAATTGGAAGAAAGGTTATTAATTACCAGAGAAGAACCACAGGAGGGGATAAGAGGTAGGGGGAATAGGCCGGGCGCGGTGGCTCAAGCCTGTAATCCCAGCACTTTGGGAGGCCAAGGCGGGTGGATCACGACGTCGAGAGATCAAGACCATCCTGGTCAACATGGTGAAACCCCGTCTCTACTAAAAATACAAAAAACTAGCGGGGCGTGGTGGCGCGTGCCTGTAATCCCAGCTACTTAGGAGGCTGAGGCAGGAGAATTGCCTGAACCCAGGAGGCGGAGGTTGCAGTGAGCCGAGATCGCGCCATTGCACTCCAGCCTGGGTAACAAGAGCGAAACTCCGTCTCAAAAAAAAAAAAAAAAAAAAAAAAAAGAGGTAGGGGGAATAAAAGGCAGAATTTCAATTTTCATTAACATCTATTTTTTCTATTGTGAGGAAATTTCTAGTTATGTACTTATTTATTTGTTTTTGTCTGCTGGGGTTATCTGGGTAGTAATTTGAAGAATCATGTTTTATTTTCATATTTTAAATTCTCTACATTAAAAAAATCTCATAAACATTATATCAAAATTGTAATATAAATAAAGCAACAATCTCAATATAAGCAAGTTAGCATAAAATTTTAGTAGGATTATTCAAAAAATATTTACTGGGCTTTACTACATGCCAGACACTGTACCAAGAGCTGGGGATACAGCAGTCTATAAAACAGAGAAAAAATAATCAAAGGATCATTGTCAAACCTTATACTAGTTAGGTATTATCAAGATATAAGGGGCCAGGCATATTGGCTCATGCCTGTATTCTCAGCACTTTGGGAGATGAATATTTATAGATTTCAGTATACAGGTCTTGTGCCTCTTTTGTCAACTTTATTCCTTAGTATTTCATAACCATTATGCTCTTTTAGATTATATTGTATGTTAAATTTTGATTTTCTATTTCTCACTGCTACTACATTAAAATATAATCGATTTATAAATGTTATTTATTCTAGGCTTGGCATGGTGGCTCATGCCTGTAATCCTAGCACTTTGGGAGGCCAAGGTGGTCAGAGCATTTGAGGCCAAGAGTTTGACACCAACCTGGCCAACATGGCGAAACCCTGTCTCCACCAGAAATACAAAAATTAGCTGGGTGTGGTGGCGTGCGCCTGTAATCCCAGCTACTCAGGAGGCTGAGGCAGAAGAATCATTTGAATTCGGGAGAAAGAGGTTGCAAGGGGCCGAGATGGCACCACTGCACTCCAGGCTGGGCAACACAGCAAACCTTCATCTCAAAAAAAAAAAAAAAAAAAAAAAAAAGACATAAGGAATCAAAAGCTGAAAGAAGTAGCTTTTGCAGATCATACAGTTAGCCCAAGGAAAAATGATTGAAGAAAACCCAGAAATCTCATGGCAAGGTATCACTTTAATTCTATGTACAATCTCTCTGTCTCGGCACTCTGAAAGACCAGAATGTTTTCCCCTTTTAATGATGGAAAAACTAAGGTTCACGAAGTAAAATGGCTTGTCCCAAAGGATGTAATTATTTAGTGACAGAATTAACATCAGCCCTGCGGGGAGTAACATGTGTCTTCTGACATCACGGGATGATAGTGAAGAAAACATAAGGCACAAAACACATGAGAATATGTTGAATCTATTCAAATCTAAATAAATATAAGACTTATGATGATTGCATCTGCACTCCATTCTTAGAGATGTTCAAAAACAAAAATTCATAAAACTAACTGACCTTAGATATTTTTAATCAAACACAAAAGCGTATACAACTGCATCTGGAACTAATGTTGAAAACTCCTCTATATACAAGAAACATATAGGACATTTACATATAGTTATTTTTCTCCTTTTCATTTGAACTAAGCTTTTGTTTAACAGTTTTTAAAACTCAATTAGGTACCACTGCACACATTTCGATTATCTTATGCAGTGGTGACTTAAGAGGCACCTTGATGTCTTTAGTCCACAGTAAAAATCCTAAGGACTATCTGTTTCTCTCACATGGGCTTTTTGAAAATGAAAAGGAAACCTTGGAAGTTGGTGGATAAGAAATTCTCTTTAATGAATTTCTCAGAAGTGTATCTGGTGCCAATTTGGTGCATCTTGGAGACTTCATGAAGATTTAGTTACTGGACAACCAACAATTAAAAAGGCAGCATGATCTATAGCATAGCAGGATAGCATTATAGAAGAATACAAGTATTAAACAAAATATCATAGTTTCTACACATCCATCTTATCAAATAGTAAAAGCTGTACATTCCATTTATGGAAAATTATTAAAACATAGAAGGAACCCCATGTTTAACATGTAACTCTCACCCATAATCACATTATCTAGAAATAATCACTATTCGCATTTAATATATTTCCTTCTAGTCTTTTTCTATATACATTGTTAGAACCTACAGCACATAAAATATCAAGTCCTATACCATAAACTAACAAGTATCATTGGTGTTTACCTAGGGCATTAAAATTATTTATAATTATAATTCTTAATGAATATATCATATTCCCTTGGGTAGTTATGCCATTATTTATTTATCTATTACCCTAAGGTGAGGAACTGAAGTAGCTTCTAATATTTCTCAACTACAAACAATGCCATAATGAATACTGTTGCACATGTCATTATTTCATAAAGAATTACTACTTTGCCTACTATATTTACTACATATGGAAATAAAAACAGTACACATGCTCTATACTCTTAGCATGGCCATATGATTTTTCCCATAAATATCTTAAAATGTATATTATGGGTAATTAATTTTAACCAGAACCACATTTCCTTTGTAATTTATTAAAAATTTCAAACGCATATAAACAGAGTTTACTGACCCTCCATGTTCCCATCACCCAGCTTAAATGATTTTCATTTAATAGCTATTCTTATTTCATCTCTACTGCTACCCATATCTTCATCTTCAATTGTCTTTGTTAATTTAATAGGTTAGATATTTTATCTGGTTTTTACTTGCTACAATATTTTAAAAAATCTATTTCAAAAGTTATAAACCTAAGAATGCTTGTATAGCCCATGCTTTCAGATTCTTCATAAGGAAATTTGGGTATTCTGCAAAATTAATGTCTCACTGTTTTAACTAAAATATGTCCTTTATAAAAATTTTTGCAAAATTAATTTTGTTAGTGACTTAAGTTTAATTCAAAAATACAATGCTTAGTCTCTGAAGGTGACTACATTGAACAAAGAAAAACGGAAAGACCCCAAAACATTAACGCTTAGAAACGAGTATTGCCATAAGTGGCCAAGGATTTCCCAAGTCTGTTTTTTTTTTTGTTTTGTTTTAGAAGAATTCCTTTACTTATTTCTCCTGATTTTGAATAGCAAGTTAGACCATCTATTGTTATGCTAGAAGAAGAAATTAACCACAATCTCTCCTGACCCTTTTTCTTGGGTGACGAATGCCACATTGGAAGACAGTTACCTGTAATAACCAGGCATCACAATATGAACACCAGCACTTGGCTGGCAGATAGCTGCAGCGTCCTTATCATCCATTTTGCGCACAGAGTCCGTGAAAGGTCCTGTGGCATTGATAACACATTTGGCTCTCACGTCAAATTCCTGCCCTGTGAAAGAAAGCAGCATCCATCAAACACCGAATTTGTTTCTCTGTTCACTGATGCTGTAGATTACTAATTCATCTATGAACTTAACCCATGGTGAAGTATACTGCATGCCACACTAAGTGACCTGAGCAGCCCCAGTTACTGAAAAGACAAACAAAAGGTTCGCATATGAGTGGATTTACCAAAATCAAGTCCGAACTGAAGAAAAAAAAAAGCATTCCACTTTCTCATTACAGTTTTTAGTCTATCTTGTAAGTGCCCAGTCTCAAAGCACCAAATGTGAAAAAGTAGAATGAAATAAGCCACTTTCTCCTGAGAACTCAAATGTGTAAGCAGCATTGCTGTGGGAAAACGTATATCACAGAGCTTTTGTTCAAGAAACGATATAATTTTGATACTGCCTACCTACATGGTGTTAGAACCAGGGCAAGAACGAAAATCTAAAATTAAAGATGATTGACTTTAACAACGTGTAAATGCAATGCCTGTGTCACATAAATGAACTTTGAAACTTGACACATTTATTTAATTTTATTAATAACATGTTTTTGTAAAGAAAACAGAATGCATTCATAGCTGTGGGAATTTGGTGGGCATTTTTTTATTATCATTATCATTATTACAATTATAATACAAAGGGGAAAAATTGCCAAGTCCCACTAGGGAAATTTTCATGTTAAAACCAGTCATTGCTGACAATAAGGAATATAATTAATATGACTCTGAAGCGTGGCTTAAATGAAAGAGAAGTGACAGAAAAATTATAATTCAGTCATTATATAAGCTAGGCAAGATACTGCAAAATACCTCCCTCCCAGAGACCTGGCATACCTGTGAGGACATCCTTGCACCGTGCGCCGCTCACACGCACTTTCCCTGTCTGGGGGTCTGTCTTCTTGAGCAAGCTCACTACCTCCATGTAATTGGCTGTGGCAGCCCCATACCTGGCAGCAGTCAGAGCAATGGCAAGGTTCATCCGTGCATCGTTATGTTGTCCTGCAGCGGGGAAAGCATCAGGGGAGGGACAGGAGTCACCTCGAGCCACAGACTGGTGGTACAGAAGTGTGTCACAACAGATATGTCACATCTGTCCCTGTCACCCAGGATATACGTGATGGCTGGGCAGCTCGACAGGGCACGATTTAAAAGTACACGGTCGTTCTCAGGCAGGCATCTACCTGAGGCTTCAGCAAGCTCATTTCATATATCATAAAAAGAGTGAAAATATCCCTTTCTTACAGAGCTGATGTCAATTTTCTCAAAGTTAAGAAATAAGTAATTATTCTCTCAGTATTGGAACATATGTATATGTCAGACTTTTCCTAATACAGACAAATCGTAAGCATGAAAGTGAAGCAATTCAAAACTTCAGAATATTTGACACCCCAACTGGTGTTGATGAACAATTTTTATGAGTATTTTTATGTGTATGTGCTCTACCTAATATTCAAAATCAAGAGCTTAATCTTCCATAGAGCATTTCTCAGTATTCTGTAGAAGGATTTTTCTTGGTTTGAATTTCGATCAGGGCTCCTTAAAATGTAACATTTTTTTTTTAATCACACATAAAAGGTAAGAAATTAAGCAGGGCAAAATTTAATTACGGAACAATTCCTACCTGTATTGTTAAAGATTTATTGCTGAAAAATCCTAGTTAAAGAAAACTAAGGGGGAGGAGAAGGGGGGAAAGATGATTAATCACTTTAAAATACTGGCATCACTAGAGACTTTTTCTATTTATTATTGCCAGTGGAGTTAACGCTGACCAGGAAGAATTACTCTACATTGCAGGGGCCAGGTTCTCTGTGCCTTGAATAATTAATTATCCAGGGCTAGATATATTGAAGCAGGGTTCAAATTCCCACATATTGGGATCAGTTCTATCAAGATAATACTGATAAAGAGATGAATTTGTAATGGATATTGTTGTTGATTTATGTTGCCAGCATACCAAACATTTAGTATAAATGGTTTATGTAAAGTTTCTTCCTTGTGATTCAGTCTGTGCAGGGCTAGCAGCACTACAGAAGTAATCTGTTCCAGCTAAAAGGGCAAAGTTATAAAGAGAGAATCAATGACTGAAGATTCTGCTGCCCCTCCCCACAAATATCTTACTCTAAAACCACTGAACTAACACAATCAGCTAAGAACCATCCCCCCAAAATTAAATGCTCTATCAAGCGGAGAACATACCTTAAACCTGAACATGCAAAATAAGGAGTTATTTTATCTAACAATTAATAGAATGGAAGTAGAATAAGAAAAAAACAACAATAGCAGCTACTGAACTGTAAGTGGCAAGAGTAGCAATTCCATAGTTTCAACTAAGCATGATCCTAAAGCTGCTTTAAATTATAAGTATATTTAAAGTTAAGTTTAAAAAATCAATTTTTATTAATGTAGGGTTATTTGCTTAAAATTGGAATACATTTTATAAAACTAAATGCATGAAAAGAGTCCAAAGAAACTAAATAAAATTTTCATTATCGATCTCCTTAAGCTAAGAAAATAACACAGTACCTGTCCCACCCCATCTTTCTGGCTGATTGATATATCTCACAAGGAAACACCCTGCCCCACAAAGGCACATATCTGGTAGTACGAGAAATTCAAGTCATGCTTGCGCTCACCATAGACAGTGAGAAACTCTCACCCACTCAGGTGTGCCTTGATGCCTCTGGAAAGCCATGAGTAAACGAAATATTTTAAATCCTAAATGAAGTCACTGTTTAAAGGAACTAGGCAGAAACTCCATTTATGAAATGATAATTCCTTTAGAAAGTAGTTACATATTCATCTGACTCTAAGGTGACTTTTAAAAGATAAAATTTTCTTTTAATACATGTTTAAAATACAAAATCTCGTTGGAGCAGTATAGGTATAGTTCATCAAGCTCTGTTGCTTCCATACTAAGAAATGTTCCCTAGTTAGCATCTAAATCCAAATACGATTGTAGGTAAGCAAGGTTAACTTCAGTTAAAAATGTGAGGTGGAAACAGATTCCTGTGGCCCTTGTTTTTCTATATCCACTCCCCAATTCCAAGCAGCACCCGTCTTGACTCAAATCTGAGATGTAACTTACACACAAAGGCCGTTCATGATATGATCCTTCTCTGCCCTGGCTCATAATACCTAGAATTGTGAAATTATTTGCAGCTTCCCGAACGTTCATGTCATTTCCCGCCTTGCCTTTCCATACACTTATTCTTCTGGCTGGATACCATTCTGGAAGTTCTGAGATAGCTCTATTCATCTCTCATGATCTAGTTCAAATGTCCAGTTCTGCACCTCCACAATATCTCCCTTTATCTACCTCCCTTCAAGGCAAAATTATTCACTGCTTCCTCTGGGTCAACATTTCACCTTGTACACACCTTTTAAAATTGTCTTTATGATACTACAATCATCCATGTGTCCATCCACTTACAAAAATAAAAACGCTTTGTTATGAGACAGGCACTGTGACAAATGCAGGGAAAATATCTAAGAAAGATACAGGGTGATACCTGCCCTCATGAAACTTATATCCCATTGTAGTTACTGTTCAATTCCCACCTCTCAAGAGAAGTCAGGAAGTCTTACTTGGCTTTGTTTTTTTTCTCATTATTATCAGGTACAGAATAAGTTTCCAAATAGTGTTGAGTTTAGCCTAATTCCATTCACTGTGTTAAACAAACAGGTATTGAAATTCTATCTCTAACTACGGGATGGGATATTTTGTCTATTGTTAAAGAAATTTCAGACTTCAGTAAGTCAGTAGCAAGAAATGTGACAGAGACAGAAATGTGTAAAATCTGAATTTAACCCCAAACTAGGCCCTTTATTTATGTTGAATAAGTGGGAGAGAAGCAGAAATAGTTACGAGTGATTCCCTTGGGACTTATCCCTGGCTTTGCAGGGAAATGTAAGCACAGCTATTATTAGCTCCCAAAACTTGAGGAGCAAGTAATCTGATGTGCTCCTGAGCCCTGGACCTCACGCCTCCACCCAGCACTCCTCTTCTTCCCAGACATTCAGCTTAATCCATTTGCCTCCTTGGACACAGGGTAAACCTCCTCCCCTACCCACATTAAATCTGCCCTTTACC
Organism: Saimiri boliviensis; assembly: GCF_048565385.1. NCBI lineage: Eukaryota > Metazoa > Chordata > Mammalia > Primates > Cebidae > Saimiri > Saimiri boliviensis. The sequence goes on from NC_133453.1 coordinate 82,881,221, forward strand.
CTGAGATACCCAGATGCTCGCAGTGTATGCTTCCTGAGATATACATAATATATTTTCATTATTCCTAACTAATTTCCCCAACCCTTTTTTCTGACATTTTAAAAGGTATCTCTACGCCTCCTGTAATTTTTATTCTGGAAAAAAGTTCTTGACAGCACTGCATGTCATTGGAATGTGATACAATAATCCCAAACCCCCACCTAATTGATCTGCTTATTAAGTTTAGATTTTCAAAGCTGTTTCCTTAGAGCCAGGCAACATTATACTGTTTTTCACTAATCACTGAATAGCTTTACATTGGCACTTACACAAGGACCCAGACGGGAACTGTGAAAATCTGTTTCCTACTCTGTTCTCTTCTGCACTTGAAATCTTACATATGTGCACATACTGAGCTTACAACTCACAGGAGAGGAAGCACATAAGAGGTGGAACTATAACTGTTTTCCCTTGTTTAGAGAAACAAAATATAAAATCTACCCACCAAAAAGAATGAAGGTTGATGGTGGTAGAGAAAACTTTGTCTTAATCCTCAATGACCTTGCACACAGGAGAATATGAGCTATTTTAAGTGAAAAATGCAGGACCACACGTATTTTAGAATGTAACTGTCTAAAAGATAGGCCTCAAATATAAATATTTTGGAGACAGCAATATTGCTCTCTCCTCAGAGTCAAAGTTTGGCAACTATGTTAACATGCAAAACAGCTCAAAAAAAGAAAAATAATCGCTGAATGTATAAAGAGTATGAAGGCTGAGTAAATATGAAAAAAAACCCAGGTAACAAATTATCTGACATTTTCTTATTTCTTCAGGTCTAAGACTCTGATGCTCTGACAGTCTATATACAATCTTCCTTTTAACACAGCATACTTTTAAATGGTATGCTTATCACAGACTTATTGATCTGATTATTTACTTGCCAGTATAAAAACTCTAATTTGTTAGAAAAAGTAGTTCTTAACTAGAATAGCACCTGTCCATAACTTCATCTATTAAAACTGCCACTGTTGAAATGTTGAGAATATTTTCTTCCATATCCCCGTGCCCTGACCTCAGGCTTGTGCAATCACTTTGACTACTTCTAGCAAGGGGGAAAATGATGCTTACAAGAAACAATACCTCCCTAAAGCTTTAATCTCATTTCTAACTAAATTTATACCCCATGCTTCATCGTCTCAGACTCATAGTGTCACAACGATCTCTCTGGCAGCTCCCCCTTAGAGATCTGGAACAGATAATTCAAAGGCTAACCTACCAAAGTCAAGCTGATTCCATATATTTAAAATTCCAACTATATTTAAAATTTCCCTTTCTGATGGGAAATACACAGGTAAAGGCAGGGCAAAATAGGGATGTGGGGTGTGTGTGTGTGTGTGAGAGAGTGAATGAATGTGTGTGTACACACACGTGTGTATGCACATGTACTCGCATGCACATAAAGGGATTATTTTGCTTTAAGGTATGATGCATTAACTTAAAATGAAAAACTCAAATAAGAACCTACTCTTCATGGGGAATTGCAATAACAATGCAATTTTCAAACATAAGCCATTTATAAAGTGATTGTTTGTGTGAGGAGTGGCAGAGGTCAGAGAGCCACATGAAGCAGTTTAGGGAAAATGTACCTTAAAAGATATTGTGAAGAATGGCTCTGGGCTTAGAATGATTGAGTTATAACTTTTGGGTGTGTCATTAACATGGTTGGGGGACTGTGGGTGACATACTGCATTGCTCTGGGCTGCAATGTCCTATAAAAGGGAGGAGCTGGATACCTCTGAAATTATACAATGCATGCAATAGCTAATTGTTAATAATTACCTATCCCTTTCAAGATCTCACCTGAACCTTTTCCCATTTCTGGCTTCTCTGACCTTCCTGCAGCCTATCAAACAGACTGGGCATCAATAAAGCCCAAAAGATAAGTGTTTCATGAAAGAAATCAGAAATCATATGCTTCTGTGAGATCCAAGAACTTTGATTTGATTCATTTGTGTGGGCTATACAGTACATTGCAAAAATTGCCCCAATTCTTCACCCCTCCCTATAACCACGCCCTTTGCTATGAGTCCTCACAGTGCCACTCTGACTCTGGACTCAGCCATGTGAAATTGTTTTGGTCAATGGAATGTTAGTAAACGTGACAAAAACAGAGGCTCAAAAGAGCACTTGTATGTTTCTGCTTGTGTTCTTGCCCTCTGTCAATGCCAAGAAAAGGACATGCCCAGGCTAGCCTAATGGTACCAGGAGGAAGATGACAGCAAATGTTGAGGAGCCCCCTGAGTTAAAGCCATCCTACTTCAGCTGATAGACAGTCAACACCTCCACAGAGGAGTGCAAGTTCGATGGAGAACAGAAAATCACCCTGCCCACCCAGACTATATCAGAAGAGCCACCTGACAAGCATTTCAATGCATGCACAATAAACCCTAATTATTTTTATGCTGTTGAGGTTTGTGGTTATCTGTATGAATAATTTTAGCAATAGATAACTTATGCAAGCAATGTAGCCAATTTTCTACTAAAGTTAATCCTCACTTGCAAATAGGTTCTATCTCCAAAACTGTATGTTTAGAACTCAATTATTTTTTCTATAGAAATACTATAAATAAAAGGTGATTCATTTGTGCCACAAGAGCTACTTAGTGCATAGGTTACCTGAATAAGGGAATTAGTAATGATTCCAATAGCCTCAAAGCCCACCATCCCTTCATATTCATCCTCAATTTCCAGACTGATCACAGTGCCCAAACTCAAATAAAATATTGCTCTTCCACACCTCTGATTTCTTGCTTATGTTATCCTTACTCCGTGGTACACCTTACCCAATCTAGTAAACTCAACTTTTAATCCTGACTTTGTGAAACTTCCTGACTCCTTTTAGACACAATGGCCTTCCCTCCTCTGTTTCCATGGCACTTTATACAAACATTTATTACAGCACAAGCTATTTTCTAAATACCTGCATGCCACACTCACTCATTTATTGATCACCTGTAATGTGCCAGGGATTGTGTTAGGAACTGATTCTATAATGAATAGCCAAAGAGACACAGTTGCAGACTTAGGGGACATCAATTCTGATGATACGTTCCTAAAAGAAGAGAGTACATCTCTTTCAATTTTGCTTCCCCAGTACCTGGCAAAGCCTTTGCTACCTAGCAAATATTCAAATATGAATGAATCACAGTTCAGAGGCTGATCAAATAAAGGAAATATGCTCAAGGCTTAAAGAGCTAAGAACAGTCCCCAACCCTTCAACCTCCATTCGACTACAGCCATAAAATCAAGGGGACTATTATCTCTACCTAGCTACCCAACAGACAATGGAAATAGAATGTTTTCTACCACAAAATCTTTGGTGAAAACATAAACAAAGGGAGGAGGCTAGTGATAAAGTTAAGGCAGCAAGCAGGGTTTTGGTATATGATTAAGACAGTAAGTGGCAGATTGACGGAGCTCTGTAACAAATATTTTTGGGAGTACATATTACGAGCCAGGGATGGTCAAGGTACTAGGGAACCACTGATTTAGGGAGAATAAGATTATCTTGGTGTCTGTCCTGTGAAAACTCATTTTAATGGGGAAGACAGATAACATCAAACAGACATTGCTATTGCAATAATGGCAAGAGAGAAAAAAACAGAGGATAGGGAGAGCAAATTCCTAGGGCAGGGGCTATATTTTAGACAGGGCAGTTACAGAAAGTATTCAAGTTAAGAATCAGAGAAAATGCATAAATAAGGTAATTAAGTTCTAACAGAAAGACCACCTAAATCACTGCTAATTTGTGATTACATCCAAAGCTTATATAAAATATAAGGTACTAGAGTGTGACTATGGTATTAACACGACCTCAGTGTGTTAAGTGCCTGGCAAAGTTGATTTTTTCTTTCACTTATACTTTAAAATATTAAACTATGTTTTACGTATATTTATCAGGGTCTAAGTTTAAAAATCTTCTTGGATTGATGTACATTTTGGAAGAAAAGGTCTTCTAGTATAGACCAGTGAAACTCAAAATAAAAGCATAATATTCCAAGTTTATGAATTGGAGTAATTTGCTGTCACCTATTCTAATACAGTTCTCAAGCAGGGACACCTGTTAGCACTAAGCATGTAATCATTTTTATTATTAAATACAAAGGTACAATTAAATGCAGGCACACGATGTGACCTGCATCATAATTCTACAGGCCTTTCGCTTCACAACATCCTTTTCATTATCCTGGGCCTTTTGTTCCTTCATGTTTCTTTTCTCTCACCGTAAGTTCTAAAACAAGCTATTTGTAATCTCGATAATCAGCAATTGGGGTGGATCTGTGGTCTTTGGCCCATATAAATGAAACATTGTGAAGTTCTTTAACATGATATATTTAAGTACATAAAGTTTCTATACCCTCAGGACTCTCCTTTCTTGAAAAAGTTTTAAATGAATCTAATGAGAAGTATGTTTTCTACTTTTAAGACACTTAGAAATCTAGCTGGAGCTGAACAAAAATGAAACCATATTTCAACTACAAGCAACAGAATGCTTTGGGTATTCATTAGCTATTTCTGTACAAAAATGTGCTACACATTAGTTTACAAGGAAGATTCCTTGTGCCTTTCCCAGGACAATCCATTCTCTCTCGACCACAGCCAAAAATAACACCGTTTTATACTTTCAAGGAAGAAAAAGGAAAAGGAAACAATGTGACAAAATTAACTGAAGTGAAGTTGGAAAGTCAGGAAGCAAGATAAACCATAGAGAGTCTTTTACAGGATATGCAGTTATAAGGCTAAAAACCCCTAGTAAGCTTCTTTGTTTGTGAAATGCACTGAATTCATTGATAAACCTTCATGGAATTCCTGGCTTTAAGGGTAAAGTGATTTCTTTAATGAGAGCAGCAGTGTAGATTGCATGACGTCTTAATCCCAGAAAACTGTCCTGAGGATGCTTGAGATTAATTCTTTTCACAAATATTTATTGAACACCTACTATGCAACAGGCACTAAATTGAAAGAGATCACATTGGTCCAGCTGTCCTGGAACAGAGATATGAGAGCAAATTTACAAGTCTAATGTGGAGAAGTCACATGCTCCCCAAAGTCTTTCCATTTCCTAGCACACTTCCTTTCTCCTTTCTCTGCAGTTTTCTTAAAATATCACCAAACGGCATTCTAGACATATCTTCGTTTCTCTCTTAAGTTAAAAGAAGATTTGCAAAGCTTCTTTCACCAGTGTATATGCTTAAGTTCAAGTCCCACATCTATGAACTGTGAAATCTCAAGCTAGTGGCTTCATCTAAGGTTCGATCTCCCAGCTATGCAAGGAGAATAGTAATGAGATTAACACAGAGTTATTGTGAGGAAGAGGTGAGATAGGTAATGATGCTATGACAAAATAGTTCTCAATAAATATTAGCTTTGATTATTAAAAGGTAAAAGGGAATTGCTGGAAAGCAAAAACTCTAACAACAAGATGGGGTTATTGCCTAAAATAACTTTAAAAAACAAAGGTCCTAAAGATTTTCCAGTTCTAAATGGTTTTATTCCTCATCAATCTGGCAAGCTTTCCCTGAAATGTGTAACAACTAACCTCCAGTCTCTGCACTTCATGAATACTCTTTGCTCTTTTTTCATTTCTTTTCTCTTACTCCACTTTTTACCACTGAAAAATAAGACTTCCGTATGTCACAAAGGATAGGAAAATGGAGAATGGTTTTCAAGCTAGAGGAAAATAATGTTGATGGGATAACTGATTGTTTAAAATATTGGAATTATTAAATCTTACTACAAAGGACTTCATTTTCTCTTAAAAACCACAGAGCCTCTGTCACTTTTCAAAAAGGAAATCTATACTAGTATAAATTTGGCATCCTGAGAAAAGCCAGAAAACTCAAGTTCTAATCTCTTTAATAGCCACTAAATGAGTATGTTTCCATAGCAGATAACTCTCATGTTTTGGTGTGGTTTGGTTTTGCTTACTAGCATCTAAATCCCTCCTCCTATCTTATAAGCCTTGCAGAAAGGCCTTCTACCCTCCCATAGGAGAGGAAGACTGGTCCCCTAGGACATGGGCATTTAACCTGGCTCTGCCAATCAGACGCTCTCAACACAGACTTCAATCTAGAGGTAATGGCCCAAAGAACCTTCAATCTAGAGGTAGATGCAATGACAGCAGTACCATCCCATTTCTAGGGGCAGTAGCAATAGAGATGTCAGCAGTGGTGGCACAGCAAGACACGACATGCAGTGATCAGCAATCAAGTCTTCGGTGCACTGCTTGTGGGTCAGGATTTTGCCTGTGGCTGTGGTTGCTACAAATCATTTTTAGTCCCTTATTTTTCAAGCTAGGTCTCTGTCTTCCCAGTATTTCTGCCTGCTGCTCAATGTCCTATCAGAAAATTTCTTTTCTCTTCAAGTCAATCAGATCGATCTCTTCTCTCTCTCTCTCTTTCTTGTCTGCAACAAAAACCTGAGCAAGTCCTAACCCCTCATCTCAGTATCCTGATTACTCAAGCCATAAGGTGAAACTTGATCGCTTAAAGCCCTCCAATTTTATAAACTGCAATTTACAAAATTTCAAATAAGCCAACTGAAAACTCAAGAATCGAATTATATAATAAGTCAAAAGAAGCCCTTTGATGTAACTAAACCATTGTTCATAAAAAGACTGGGAAAAGCAAGTGAATCCTTTCACTTATACAGAACCATCTTTTCAGTCCTCTTTTCCTCATTTGTGTGTGAGTACATGCACGCAACTTTTTACAAAATGCTGGAATGGCTCAACCTGCCCCAGGGGTGATTTTGAGTGTGAGCTACATAATAAACACATGAAACCACGTGGCAAGGGAACCAGCTGAGGAATTCTAACTGGAGGCAGCCTTTTGAGAGAACTGTTATCTGTTTCATGGTTCAGTTTTGTACCTTATCAGATTTGTCTCTAATTACAGGAAGATTCCATATCTTATCAAATTGTTATCAAATCAGTCTGATCTGAACCCAACATCCTGATTGTCAGAAAAGAATGTATACTAGGGCATTTGCATGAAAAAGCAGGCTAACTCTTGGCCACCATCCAAGAGCACTGATTCTGGAGACTCTGCCTGAGTTCAGGACCCAACCTGCCACTAACCCAGGTTCTGGGGACGTCCCTTTCCTCATCAGTCTGTTCCATCTATAAAGTAGGTCTAACAACAACTATTCTACCAATCCCCTAGAGCCACTCAAATAATCAGATTCCAGCATATGTGAAAGCATTAGAAGAATGAAGCTACTATTGTTAACAGATTGCCTTCTACTATCTTTACCTTCCTTCTCCTTTTGTTAATACAGCCTTTTACTTAAATACCTGAATCATAAACATTCCAACATTATCAGAATAACATCTCTCAGCAACCCAGATTCAATGTATGGAAACTTTATTTGGGGCTTGAGACTCTAAACATGAAATGGAAAAGTCAGAATTTAATTCTCTTTTTAACTATAAAAGCAAAATATTCAGACTTACTTGGCAAAGATATCTTTTACAGATACTGTTTTTTAAGCTATAGTTAAGACCATTTCATTGCTTCTGCTTGAACTCTATAGTTACTAAGCAAAACTCTGATCTTAATTTGGTTACTCAAATAGGTTTGCCCTACTGGATTATTTTTTTTTTTAAACAGCAATCTGAGTCATCTGTTTTACATGGATGTTTTGCTTCTCATAGGAATGAATAAATTAAAGGCAGGAACTTGGTTCTATCCCCCGCCACCATCTCCAATAGTTTATCTCCTGCAAGGACAACTGCCTGGCATGTAGGAAGGTGTTGAACTATTTGTTGTCTAAAGTAATCAATTCATAATTCAAGAGGTTGTGAGTTGTACTAGTGCCAATCAATTTACCAGAGCCCAATCACCCTAAGGGAAATGATAAAACAGCTATTCTGAACCTTCACAGGCAAGGGGTCACATGCTGAGGCAGAAGACTGAGGTGCAAATACTATGAGAATCATCTTAATTTCACTACCTCCTAACAGCTAGTAGAACATCTGATGTTTCCCACATAAAAAGACATGAAAAGATAGTTTATACACAATATAGTTATCAATAACATTATGTCAAATTACAACCACATACATCAAGTACTATGGTGGATGCTACTGACATTTTTTTTTTTTTAAGACAGAGTCTTGCTCTGTCATCCAGGCTGGAGTGAAGTGGTGCGATCTCGGCTCACTGCAATCTCTGCCTCCCGGGTTCAAGTGATTCTGCTGCCTCAGCCTCTTGAGTAGCTGGGACTTCAGGCACATGCCACCACACCTGGCTAATTTTTCATACTTTTAGTACAGACAGGGTTTCACCATGTTAGCCAGGATGGTCTCAATCTCCTGACCTCATGATTCACCCACCTCAGCCTTTGATTCTAATTTGTACTCAATAAATATATGAGTTTAAAAATAACTCAATAAATAGGCTCCTGACTCACTTCTAATAAACTATTATAAATATTAAAATCAAAGAGTACCATAATATGGCTCTTTCACCAAAACAGTTTCAATGAATGTCAAAAACATTCCCTTTATCTCTGAAATGCTGGACAATGGTGACATGCCGTATGACTTAAAGGTGGAAAACAAACAGTAGAACTACATCCTCATACTTCTAATCATTTCCTATAACTTCAAAATAATAAATTTAGAAATTATACAATGTCACACCAAATTGAAAATGTATTACTTAGTTTTGCTTTCAACTCTACAAGGCTGGGACATAGAATGTCTATTACTAACGTTTTTCTTCCTGTTTTATAGTGAATCAAATACCATGCTTTAGTGAGTAGGGTTTCTTGCCCAGACTCCCAGCAATTTTCAGAGTCTTCCTGGAAATGGTAGCCAGTGGTTATTGTCAAAGAAAGATGCTATTAGTTTCTGAGACAGTCAAGGTGCCCTTGCCCTATTGTGATAACTGAGAGCACTCAACCTGCAGGGTCAGCCCTACGCAGTCTCTGAGTTAATCCTGAGTCAATCCTGGCAGCCTCTGGCATCATATAGAGAGCCCTATCCCTCCAGAAACTGTTATCTGCTTATAAACTGTTATCTGTCTTCAAAGGAACCCCTAGACAAGGGGATCCCTGTGCTCACCCATGTGTAGTCTCTCCCGCTATATACAGCAAACAGAAGAGTACTTGCCCCAGTATCTGGTTCGCACGCACTCTGTGCTCCTAGTTGAACTAGAACTTTGCTCACATCTGTTTGCTTAGCCAAAGCTCTGACATTCTGCTTAGCCCTTCCCTCAAGTAATGGCCTCTATATCTATGGAGGACACAATAATCTCGTGTCCTCCATAGACCCCCTCCTCTTCCCAAAGAATGTCAAAGACACTGTCATGCATTTGACTCCATGAATCAGTTCACTAAGAAAGCTATGTCTCTGCTCAGATCCCACACACTGATGAGGAGTGGGGTGGCTATTAAGATGGCCTAGTCAGCAGACACTGGTTTGGACTGCTGCCATCCCTTGGTTTGGAAGCCTGATCAGACAGGCTAGATTTTGAGGCCTACTTGTGGCTGGTTTACTTCTCTGCCTCTACCTTAGGAGGAGCCCTGCCCTCCAACATTGAAGAGTATCCACATTTTAAGGTCAGGAAACCTTTTAGCAGGCATAGTCAAGGTTTAGTGCTGTTACGTCTAGCAACAAGTAGATTTTGTGAATTCCTGACTGCCTACAGAAAACAAGAAAAAGTCACTCATCGACTTTCAATCAATATCATAGTTGAGGATACAAATTCAAAGGCAATTTTACTCAGTTTTGAATTTATCTGGTCACAATTTACACATCAACAATGTTGAATTCTAATTAAGAACCAAAGACTAAGAAACAAAGACTCAGAGTATAACAATCTACTCGCCTTAAGGAGAGGACAAAATTACAATCCACTTCTCCATTAAAATACAACTTAAAATATAGCACATTAATCTTCAACTTAATACATGTCTCAGAACTTCTGAGGAGCACTACACAAAGATGCTTTTGTAAAAGAACCTCACAGCACTTTGATGTGACCGTATGTTCATTAAAAGGAAGTATTACTACTTACATACATAAGGTACATAATGAATTCAGTATGTGTCTAGAGTTGGCTAATGCCATTAAAGCACATGCCAAAAGCACAGACTATAAATCAAAATGTGATTTGTCAAAGAGCTTAATATGATACAGGTTAAAAATAAATAAATAAGCCACTAATATCCTGATAGGGGATTGGTGAGGAAAGCTAAGCCCAAACTGAGACCAGGTTGCAATTGACATGCCTTTGTTCTATCTATAGCTTTGGCTATTCCTCTCTCTCTTCCACCTGGATAAGTACAAAATTAGCATGCACCAGGCATTCTTCACTCCCCAGAGGGTTTATATCTCTAACATCGCTTTAAAGACAGATATTCTTTCCAAAATGCTGACATAAACCAGTTGGGCAATCACAGATTTTTTAAAGCCCACATTACCAAAGCTTTAAAAGATCTAGATTATTCTTTAAACAGAATTTGGGAACATTTGACATTCGTTTATTAATTCACTTCCAAATCAAAGATGTAACAAAGACAAGAAATGGCAGTTACACAAATAAAGAGATAAGCCACGAAGACAACCATCAAAAAAACAAGAAAATCTAGGTAGTAGATGCTGGAGTTGTCCAAGAAATTTAAGCAAAGAGATGGATACTGTCCCATATAATATGCATTCTCTTTCCCAGGTCTTTTTCCCTTTCGCGCTCTCGCGCTCGCTCGCTCTCTCTCTCTCTCTCTACCTCTCTCTCTCTCTCTATCTCTCCCTACTACCCTCTCTGTCTGTATCCTCTGTTAAAGAGTTTTTTAAAGAAAAAACAATTCATGTTGTTCTGTTTATCTCCATTACCCATCACATTAGCTGAATTATAGACAGTACTCATATAATTACTGAATAAATACATAAATAAATGTAACTGCTAGTCATGTGAAAAAACAACTGAGAATGCTATCTTACTTAGAAAGACATAAATCTATAGATTGTTTCAACTTACTATACAAAATGTTGCTTCCTTTATATTCATCCAATCCCAAGACTAATACATTAAATCCAGTCTTGAAGAATAGAGTACAGAATTAAACAAAAGAAAATCTTACAGAGCATTGATACTTATTTTGATACAGACAGAGGGGAAGGAAATACTGAGTAGAAGAGGGCAGTTCCCTGGCAAAGGCCCCACCTTCAAGCCTGGAAACCCATGACCCTTAATGAGAAAAGGCATACCTGTTTTTACACCCAAATGCTGCCTTTTGGCATGCCACATACCTCCCCCCAATCATGTACCCAGGGTCCTCAAGCAGATGAGCAGATAATGGATGAGCAGAAGAGCAGAGAAGCAGAAGAGCGGCGCAGCATAGAAGGAGGGAAGAGAAGGAGCTTCTGAGTGTCAATAAGAGTTTGGCTAGGGATGGTCAGAGAGGAGATAAGCCACAGGATAGACAAACTATAGGGGAAGATCATCTTCCCACTCCATCCCTTTTCCAGCTCCCCATCCATCCTGCTGAGAGCCACCTCTACCCAGCAATAAAATCCGCCCCCCACCCCCCGCCATTTACCATCTTTCAATTTATCTGTGTGACCTGAGTCTTCCTGGACACCAGACAAGAACCCAGGTACAAAGAGGGCACTGAGCTGGTTAACACTTCAGCCATCTGGGATGACAGAGTTAATGGAGCATTGTAGCATACCCACTGGAGCTGCAGGAGTCACAGACACCCACCCCTAGATGCTACTGTGGGCTGGAGCCCACAAGTGCTTGCCCTGGCTCCTGTACCTGCCCATCTGTGTGATCGCCCCTCCCACAAGGGGTTTGAGTGTGGTGGCCAAACAGATGACCCATAGCCATTGCACGTCCTGTGAGGAGGGTCAGGGAACTCTCCCATTCCAATTTTAAGAGTTTACATGGATGCAGCAATGGTATAATATATGTTATACATTATACCTATAGTGGGAACATCTCAATTCAGAAGTATCACGTATCAACATTGAGTCAACTTCTTCCCAATAATCACACACCAGGAAATTCAGCACTGTTGACAGGAAATTTTCTCTTATCTTGGGACATTCTGCAAATTTCTAGAGGGCAGATTAAATAAAAAATAAAAAATAAAAAAAAAAATTAAAAAACATCTAGAGCTAATAAGATCTAAACCTGAGGCCTTGCTTACAGACTCAGATTCTTTAATGGACTAAAAGGCTGAATGGTGAGATGCAGGCTGGTCAAGAATTCCTGCAATTTTGGAAACTGCAACTTCAGCAGCAGAAACATAAGGGAGAATTCAAATACTGCTTTCAAGGTTTTCTCCAACATTTCTCCAGAACTCATGGCTCATGAGTTGATGGGGAAGAAAAAGACTGCTCAGCTTTTCATTATTTTTCTTAACAGATTAACCAAAAGTACATACAGAAATCATCATAATCTAGCCAAGTGCTCCTCAGGGTTGCATGATATGAAATTTCTGAAGGATGCCTATTTTACTCTGGACAGAAAGAAAACACCAATGGGAGTGGTCACAACCCACTGCATCAGAAACATTCTGCTGCTGCTTCCTTCAGCCTTAGGAACTTCCCTTCTTATGTAGGGTGAGAAACAACTTGAAAGGCTGCAGTAACTTCATTCTCTCCCACTCCCAACCACCCCTCAGGCCGTTAGGCTTTAGGCCTCATCTGCTGACACAGCTCCTCTAGCAAACAGAGACTCTTTTCTAATGCAGGCACTACAGTACTTTCTCAGTATAAATTAGAAAAATTTTTATGGCAACTGATCCTTATTTGTAATTCTGTCCAATGCTAGACAAATCATGATTTCCATATCAAATGTGGGTCACAGAGGAGGAAATATAGGGAATTTACTTTTTCCCAGGCCCTTTACTACTCAATGTCCTTCTAAAGTCCTATAAAGGCTTTGTCAGTTATACTCAGATTTCCTGACTTGGTTTCATCTGGTTTCTGGGTGGGAGTACCCTCCAGTAACTCCTACTGCCACCAATAGAATAATTTCAATAAAAGAGCTGCTAAGATCAGCCCCTCCTGGGAGCATCACACACTGGGGTCTGCTGTGGGGGGGAGGGGGAGGGGAGGGGCAGCAGGGGGTGGAGAGGTTGGGGAGGGATAACATGGGGAGAAATGCCAGATACAGGTGACGGAGGGGGGTGGAGGCAGCAAACCACATTGCCATGTATGTACCTATGCAACAAGCCTGCATGATCTGTACATGTACCCCAGAACCTAAAGTACAATAAAAAATATATAATAAAAGAAAAAATAGAAAAAAAATCAGCCCATCCTGATGGCTCTAAAATTCCAAGTTCAATATTTGTGAAAAATGACTAAAATGCCATAATTTAAAGGGAACTTACAGGGGGTAAGTAGTCTGAAACCTACTGTTCAAAAAGTGTAGATAACGAGGAAAAAGAGTACTTTCTTAAAATTTAATGGTGGGGGAGCACGTGGGGAGAAGAGGAAAAGTCCAATCATAGGTAACCACTTGACACACAGAAGGTCCTTGATTATACCTAGATGTAACTAAAGGCTTGTTGAACTGAGATACATAATGACAAAAAGGTAGAGGATAAAACTAAATTATAATTTGGGGGCTGAATACAGTGGCTAACTGTGATTCAGCACTTTCGGAGACTGAGGTGAGACGATCACTTGAAGCCAGGTGTTTATCAGCCCTGGGCAAACAAAGCAAGACCTGTCTCTGCAAAAAGTTTTTTAAAAATAAAAACTACACCTGTAGTCTTAGCTACTAGGAGGCTGAGGTGTGAGATTCTCTTGAACTCAGGGGGTCAAGACTGCAATGAGCTGTGATCACTCCACTGTACTCCAGCCTAACAACAGAATGAGAATTCGATGCTTAGAAAGGTAAAAATAAAAATAAAATTACACATAAATATATGTTTATTAATATAAATATATTATATACATGTTTATTATATATGTATATATGTTTATTAATATATATATATGTATATATATTACATATATAATATGTTTATATAGACTGCCTCCCCAGCCCTTTCGGTGGAGTAGTCAGGGGCTTGAGAAGTGACAAGACAGGATATTAAAGGCCCAAGTGGGCTCTAGGCATTGCTGGGACCTGTGGTCATCCATTTTGTCTTATGGAGGGAGAGAAAGCACCACAGTGGTCCATGCCTGGGCTGAGGGCCCCATGGTGTTTCGGAGGGCCCTCACTCAGATCACCATTCTGAGACTAGGAAGGGTAGTGCCCTTCCTGACTGGTCTGGCCTCTGGAGTGAGCTCCATGTTGCAGAATCAGCAGCCTCACCCCAGACCTGGTTAATAGGCCACTCATGGCCTCCACATGCAGCTGCCACATAACATCTGTGGCCTCAGCCTGGATCTGAGAGAAGGTCCGGCTTTACTACAGACAGCTGGTTTTACAAATGAGAGAGCCCGGGTTTTGTTATAATCATTTTAAAGTAAATAGAAATTTTCTACTGTCAGGGCCAGTGCTGATGTGCAGAAAATACCGTTGCATCTTCTGGAGAGAAGTGCCACAAAGCCTGGGGTTGCTACAGTTGCCACTTACTCTCCTGTCTGTGTTCTCCTGACCGCAGGGGGTGAGAACATCAAAAGCATCAACCAGTAGTAAGAAGCACATGTGGAGTTTCAGCAGAAACTTCCCTTTCCAACACTGACCCCAACCTATAGATTTTAAATATATGTATTTTTAATGAGGGTGGGGGTGAATTAATACTATTCATATTTGGGGTGGGACAGAGAGTGAGAAGACCAAGGTAACATTAAAAAGCAAATGTAGCAAATTAAAATAATTAAACTTTAGTGAGTGAAGTGTTTAACTGCATCTAGGTATTTATGTTACTTTAAATATTACTCTAAATTGTATATGTATTTCATTTTGTTTGCGTTAATAATGTTTACGCTTGGTTTTCTTAAAAAAATAGGTTCTTAAGCAAAGCACCGTGGTGCATGCCTGTAGTCCCAGCTACTTGGCAGACTGACGTGGGAGAATCACTTGAGCCCAGGAGTTCAAATCCAGCCCAGGAAACATAGTGAGACACTGTCTCTAAAAGTATAAAAAACAAACAAACAGGGGTTTTTGGTACTTTTAAAAAATGGACATAATTAGGTGGAGAAATGTTTCTCTCTGCTCATACTTAAGGATAATGACCAATACCACTTTTGCCAAAATCTGTGATGAGAAAAAGAAATATACAAGTGGAAGATAGAGGAAAAAGGTAAAAATATACCTATCAATCTTGCTTTATACAATAGACATGCTTCTTACAATTAGCATGCACTATTATCTTTTTATTTAAATGCTGTTGGAAGAAGCAACTATTGAAAATAATAAATTGGGTTTATTTTATTCTTTTACTGGAATAAGAGTAGTCAGTTTATCCAATTTGTAAATCCTGATACATTCAGATTAGTTTTTAAATTATAATGTATTCATACCTTCTCTTTCACTAAAATGGTTCTGAGGTAACTATTAAGGTACAATGCTTTGCACATGGGGAATTATTAAGAAAGAGGGCTGGACGTGGTGGCTCATACCTATAATCCCAGTACTTTGGGAGACCAAGGCAAGCAGATCACGAGGTCAGGAGTTTGAGACCACCCTGACCAACATGGTGAAACCCTGTCTCTACCAAAAATACAAAAATTAGCTGGGCATGGTGGCGCGCTCCTATAATCCCAGCTACTCAGGAGGCTGAGGCAGGAGAATTGCCTGAACCCAGGAGGCAGAGGTTGCCGTGAGCTGAGATTGTGCCATTGCACTCTAGCCTGGGTAACAAGAATGAAATTGTCTCAAAAAAAAAAAAAAAAAAGACAAAAGAAAAGAAAAAGAGAGAGAGAACTGCTTTTGAGCTTCTTCTCAGTTACTTTTCAGACTTCGATCTTCTTAAGGAAAATAAAACACAAATCACCAAATCCTTCCTTTGTAGTATTTCTCAGGCTAAAAATTAAGAAAATTTAAAATTCCTGGGAAATATGAAGTTTCTGGCTTAATGATAGGCTCCAGTGTTATCTATCCCAGTTAAATCAGTTACATGTTAATCATCTTTGACATAAAACATCAAGTACAAATTATTTGATTTTGCTTTTGATAGTTGTTTCACTATCATATACTTTTATATTTTATTCTCAAAGATTATTCTTCTGAATAGATAGCAAATCATATATTAGCAATACTTTCCAGTGAATGCAAGACTATGTATTTGGTTTTGAACAGAAAAGGAGCAATAGTTATTTAACTTGTGTGGGAGGTTAGTTGTGTGTGCCTATGTGTTTTTTAATGTGCAAAGCTGAGTTTAAAAAAAATAGGTGTTTTGTGGTGCATGCTTGTGAGTAGATATAATGATCTACAGAGTGTTTTACTAACGTAAGTGTGATATGAGTAAGTATTAATAGTAATAATGAAACTAGTTTGAAAATTCACATTCTAAAATAGTAATCTATTTGGCTCCAGAGAATATAATCTACACCAAGGTGTTAGTTATATTTATAAAAACTATGTACCAAAGACTTTTTTTTTCACAGTTTGTTTTTTTTTTTAATTACATTTCCAAGGCTTGGTAGTTGAAACTAAAGTATGGGGCTTTTTAATTGAAGAGATATTTTTATTACTGCCATTTATTGTGAGGCTAGATGCTTAATACTAGACTGGCTTTTCATCACACTAAGAAAGCTGCTGTGTGTTGTCAACAGAACAACTCCAAAATGGATTTAATTATTTATTTTTTTTCTCTTTCTTTCTTTTCCTAAACAGGTATCTGGGGAAAGACGCCTAATCCTCTCAAAAGGATGCTAGAAAATATGTGAAGAGTGGGTATAGCAGTGAGTAACTAGGGACTCTGCCAACAGATACGTGAGGCATTATGTCATCCACACTATAAAGTAGCAAGAAAAATTAGTTCCTGAAGAACATCCCTTATAGCTTACTGAAGACCAATCGTTATAGCCTTTTATTTCCTATTTATTTCCCCATTTTGCAATGTCAATTATTTCCTTCTCTCCTTGTTTCCAAATGTGACCTGCAAGATTTTGTTTCCAAAGGAGAATTACTCTGAGACAAATTCAACAGATAGTTACTGCAAGCTCCAAAATGCAGGATTTTCAAGCATGGCTGATACTTCTTGGGCATGTGTTCTCCGAATGTTTTTGAAACAAAAGCAGAAAGTCCCTCAAACTTTTATATCTAAACCTTAAACTACAGTTAATTGGCTTTATCTCTCAACTTTAAAAAATGCATCATTAATATAAAGCATATCAACACTAATTTTACCAAGAAGTATAATTTCACATATTAGTATAAGACAGACTCATCTATTTAAAAGACTATAATTAACACAAGCACTTAGTCTGACTAAGCATATTAGCATTCAATGCAAGCAAATGTTATGAACTAGATTTTAGCAAATTTGAACAAATCACAGCAATTTTACATAATGATAATAACAGCATTTGAGACTCTCCGATTAATTTTAAGCTCTCTATACAGATCAGACTAGTGGATGTGTCCTTGTTTTGTGGTATCCAAATAAAGGAAATGAGATTTTATTTTTACTAATAAAAAGAAAAATAATTTGAAAGTGTGGTTTATTGATGGCTAAGGCTGCATGAGTGGGTATATTTCGATCTAAGCAGTTAAGATGGCTAAGAAATTTAATTCTATAAAAGTTGGTCCTTGCTTTTAAATTCACCTTTTAAAATTTTGTGGCCTCTTACACATATGGAAAGCAGTATCTACTCTACTAGGTGAAAAAAGCAAGGTACTACTACCACTTATAAAATAGTAGGAAGAGCAAAACAAGTTTACATATAATAAACACATACACACACATACATTCAAAGAATATAACAAAATCCTAAAAAAAAAAAAAATTTTTTTTAAGTTACCTTTAAGGAGAAGGAAGAAATAGGGTAGAACAAGATAAGAAGCTAGCCTTGTTTGAATGGTCTTTGTTTATGTTTTTGACTTTAAAACATTTTATTTATATAACTTATAAAACAAAAGCACAGTTTTAAAAAAATTCCTAATCATCTAAAGCAAAATGAAATTAATCTGTTGTATTAAGTGGTGGCATAACCACACTTACAGGAAATAAATATGTCAAGTCACTTTAAAAGACAGTAATTTTTCTCTATATCCCCATTCTACAACAAAACTGAAAAATAAAATTAAACTGTTCTGGAAGTCTGATTGATGAAGTTCAATAAAAACCATGTAATATTAAATGCGAAGTGGAACTACAAGAATTCATCATGTTTTTCTTCTTCACATAAATTTTTTCCTAATTTTTTCTATTAAGAGGCCTAGAAATAATGACCAACCAGTAGCAATGAACCTTCACAGCAAATAGATTATAGTTCCTACTTATCAGTTTCCACATGAGTCTTGCTACAGAAATGACTGCTTCCAAAACTAGGGCAGGAAAGTTTCAAGATATAACCGGAGTATCTTATCATAGTGAACTGCACAGATACCATCATAGACCACTGACAGAATATCAAAAGGGCTCAGGGGCCACCAACTGGAGGAAGCTTCCCTAGGCGAGAGATGGGCAATCTGAACATCAATAATTCTAATGGACTGACACGCATCTATCAACTACTTCAAATTCATGAGTTTATGTTGACAATCCTCCCCTCAGAAAAAGATCTCATTACATTTGGAGGATACTAAAAAAGCTAACTCATTATTTTTGAAGACAAATAAATGAAAAGAATCAAGCATTTATCTAGACGTTCCTATGTACAATATGCCTTAAACTAGGCAGATGGTTGATAACAATGAAATTATATGTAATCCAACTAACCCATGAAGAAGGAAAAATAGAATTAGAAAAGTACCATTTTCCCCTGACATCTAATGACATGCTATAATTATCTAAACAATTTTTATAATGGCTGATTTAAAAATAAAAAAAGAGGTAAACAGATTTGTGATGAAAATTCACACTACCCATAAAGTATTTCTGACAAAACAATTTGATCTAGCCTTTTTGTCACTAGTCACCAAAAATGTACCACCTCTCCTCAATAAACTATGCCTTCTGCTTTTCTTACTTTTGTAATGCCCTCTCCTTTAAGCCTAGCTGTTTTTGTGATTCATTTTAATTAACAGAATGTGTTGAAAGTGGTAGTGTGTGACTTCCAAGGCTAAGTCAAAAGCAGCTCTCCATTCCTGCCTTGGTCTTCTAGTGGGCTCATGGGGTAAGCCACATAAGAAGTCTCTACCCTGTGAAAAAGTCCAAGCTAGCCATACAGAGAAGCTATCACGAAAGAGGTGCCAGACTAACTCCTGGCCACTCCAGCTGTCCCAGTCCAGGTTACCAAATATGTATGTAAAGAAGCCTTTAGAAGACTTCAGCCCCAGCTGCCATCTCACTACAACTATATAGAAAGATCCCAAATGAGAACCACCCAGCAGAGCCTATCCATCCTCAGAACTATGAGAAAGAACCAATCATTGTTTTAAGCCACTGAGTTTGGGTGTTGCTTCTTATGCAGCAGCAGATTAATGAGCTAAGTCTATCAATTTACAGCAAAAGTAAACTATTATATAAAACCATAAGGAAACAAAAAAAGGGATTGGAAACCTATCAGTTAAAAAAGAATGAATTCATACTGGGAGCTCCAAAAGGTGGGAGGGTGGGAAGAGGGTGAGAGTTTAAAAACTACCTATTGAGTATAATGTTCACCATTTGGGTGCTGGGTTCACTAGAAGTGCAAATGTCACCACTAAGCAATAATATATTCATGTAACAAACCTGCACATATACCCCTAAATATAAAAATAAAAATAAAAAAGAATGAATCAACTTATATATAAGATTTTATCTATTTTATGAGTAGGTTTTTAAAATCAGGAGCCTAATAAAGTTATGAGACTATAAAGGACATGTGAACATAACCAGATATTTGATATTAAGAAATTACTGTTGGCTGCTTATAGTAGCTCATGCCTGGAATCTCAGCACTTTGAGAGGCCAAGGCAGGAGAAGTGCTTGAGTCCAAGAGTTCAAGACCAGCCTGGGCAACAGAGCAAGACCTCATCTCCATATATATATTTCTGTTTTAAATGTATTTGTTAAAAATAAATTATTGTTAAACAATTTAGGCGTGGCTGTGTTTTAAACAGAGTTCTTAACTTTAAAGATACAGACTAAATATCCATGGATAAAACATTTGTTATGGAGGGGAGTGGGGGAAGGGGAAAATGAAAGTATAGATTGGCCATGAATTTATCAGTGTTAAAATCAAAAGTTCATTTTACTATTTTCATTACTTTTGCATATATTTGAATTTTACATAATAAAATTGTATAGCTTTTATTGAACTATTTGGTTGTTTTTCAAAAGTGTATAATGGACTTAAAAATCAGTGGTAGCTGAAAGAAGCCATGATGCTATAATCTTCATTTTGTAAAGTCCTTTTTTTAGCTAAAAAAAAAAATTACTTTCACATCCCCATGTATCTAAAATATCAATGTAGATTTTTAGCTATGATTCCTCTTCGTTGCTATAAAATAGGGATCATAATATCCTATCCCAGCATACATACCAAGCTGGTTCAAAGGTAATTTCTGGGGGGAAAAAAAAAGTTTAGAAAACCACACTCTGCTACACAAATATAAAACATTGCTAGTAGTAAGGACCATGTATTTGGCAAACGCCTGGCAAATAGTAGAAGCTCCATAAATATTTTTTGGGTGAATGAGTAAATCAGAAGAGTGGACAGATTTTTTTTTAACACCATCGCTTCTGACTTTGATCCTGTATCTTTTTAAAATAGGTCAACTGAACAACAGAGTGGGAGAAGTAAATAGTTTACTACAATCCGCTAGAACTATCAGCTCAAACAACTTACATACATCCTACTACTGGTAAATTTTTAGCACTGTTTTTAAGCTTTTATATACAGAGTACAAATATGGATGACTACTATCTCAGCATGCTATACCTGATCAAATCCACTTTCATAGATTTCAATTTTAAAAAATTATGAGAGAATGAAAGCCTGGTATTTAATACATGCTGGGCAAGTGAGCAATAAACAACTGCAAAGTTTACTGGAGGCTATTTTGCTCTGTCTCATCATCAGGAAGCTAAAGCATATGTTGGATGTTAGCCTGGGTGGACAAAGTGTGTCCTATTTATTTAAGGTTTCCTTTGAAGCCACAATTTATAAGTTTTGTTTCTTAGGGGTACATGTCAAACTTCATTTAGCATTAGTTGGTATCCAGATACACTGAATAGCAAAAAGGCAGCATTTGGGGGCAAAAAAATATGCCTGCTACATGAGCAATGATGTCAGTTTCATTTATGTAACTCACAGAAAACAAGAGGAGAAATACAACAGGAAAGCTGACAGTAGGAAACCAAGATTAAGACTATTCATTTAATTTAGAGGTGTAAAATTGCACATGAACAAGGAGAAATATCAAAAGCAGATATGTTTTAAATCAATGTGTAAAAGGAAAGAATGGTTAGAGAAAGTTCTATTAAAATGTTATGATTTTTAATTCTTAAACTTCGAAGATTATATTTACCTGGAGCACGTTCATATGCACAATATTTTTCCCTTTTATCCTAAGAATGTTTGACAAATTTTTCTAGCATATTCTTTGAATTTTAAATATACCAGGGGATGCTTGTAGAACTGATGCTTCACTTTGGAATATTTTCACAAAAAGTAGAAATTTGGTGGACTATAGAGTATCCGTAAAATTGACCCAAATAAAACAATATGGGAGTAATGTTTTGTACTTTTAAAGTTATTTTACATTTATTATAATAGTTCATTTAAATATCAAAATAGCCTGTGAGTTAGGAGTCATAAGCCTAAATTTCTAGATGTGTAATGCAGAGTTCAAAGTGCAATTAAGTTTGTAAACCTAAGTCATCTGCTTCGATGTCACTGACTGACTTAAAAACCCTACAATATCTTAGAAAGTAGCTTTCTAGTATGACTGTGATGCTTACAATTCTAAAACAATTTATCATGCCATTTTTGGCGTTAGTTTTCTAAGATTCACCTGTGTTTTTCAGTTTAGTTACAGTTCACACACTTCAAATGCAGTGTTTTACTCCATTATGTGAACAGACCATATATTATATATTCATTTTTCTCTTGATGGATTATTTGCATTACTTCCCTTTTTGAAACTATACCCAGTGCTTCTATGAACTTTTTGTACATATATCCTGGTAGACATATCCTACAGTTTCCCTAAGGCATATATCTACTAATAAAATTACTAGATCACAAGGTACCCTCAACTTTTCTAGGCAGGTCCAACTGTTCTATGAAATTTTTATCAACTTACATAACCATCATATAATACTTCTACAAAGTTTAAAAATAAAACTGAACAGCCGGACGTAGTGGCTCACACCTGTAATCCCAGCACTTTGGGAGGCCGAGGTGGGTGAATTGCCTGAGCTCAGGAGTTTGAAACCACCCTGGGCAACATAATGAAACCCCACCTGTACTAAAAATACAAAAAAATTAGCTGGGCATGGTGGCATGCACCTGTAATCCCAGCTACTCAGGAGGCCGAGGAGGGAAAATCCCTTGAACTAGGGAGGTTGAGGCTATAGTGACAGCCAAGATCATGTCACTGCATTCCAGCTTGGGCTATAGAGTGAGACCCATCTCAAAAAAAGTAAAAATAAAAGTAAAAGTAATTTTAAAAATAAATAAATAAATAAATAAATAAATAAATAAAACTGAACAACATATGACTTTAGAAATACCTGTATATGTGATTAAGATTATTAAAAAGAAAGACCAGGAATTCTAATAATACAATTCAGCATAGCAGTTATTTCTAGGAAAGATGAGGAAATGAAATGGTGAATAGTCACAGTTCGCTTCAGTGTATTGGTAATATCCTAGTGATACGGACAGGAGACAGGGAAATACTGGGTAGAAGAGGGCAGTTCCTGGCAAAGGCCCATCCATAAGCCTGGGCCGGTGGCCCTAAATGAATTTCGCATCCCTGTTTTCCAGCCCGAATGTTGTTCTTTCAAAACCACCCTGACCCACCACACCCCCATCCTGTACCTAATAAAAACCACAAATTCCATTGGCAGAGGAGCAGAGTGGCATGGCAGAGAATGAGAGAAGAAGCATCTGAACATCAAACAGGCAGCTGGACAGCTGGAGAGGAGTTCAGCCAGGGACAGCTGAACTCCAGGGGGAGATTATCTTCCCACTCCATCCCCTTTCCAGCTCCCCGTTGCACTGAGAGCCATCCCAATCACTCAACAAAACCTCTGTATTCACCATCCTCCAAGTCTGTATGACCTGATTCTTCCCAGATGCTAGACAAGAACCCAGGTATCAAGAGGGCAAGGTGTAAAAGGCTGTCATCCCGATTCTCCACTGAGCTGGTTAACACTTAGCCATCTTGGGTGGCAACTGCTATAAGAGCATTAATTATAACACACACATCCCTAGATGCTGCCATGTGGCCGGAGCCCAAAAGCATTAACCCTAGCCCAGGCACCTGCTGCCTGTGTACTCCCCATCCCACAACAGGTTTGAGAGCCTGGTCGGGTAATGGAGTCACACCCCTGTCACAAGTCCCAGGAAGGGTCCAGGGAACTCTCCCATCTCACTAGGTTTTAAGGCCAGCTGTGGATCCCACAGTCTTAATGACTAACTTTGAAATTTACATATGTGCTACATGTATTCTGTTTATCAATATTTATAGAATTTTAAACCTTGATTGTATAATAATAAGGATACAAAAAGGGTTAGGAGCCCTGGAAACTGCTGGCAAATAGAACTTTACATTTTAAAATAAATGTATTATATTAAGATAAATTTTTTTATAAAAAAACACATTTTTAATGCATTATGCCAATACCTCTTTATTCAACAGTTGTTTGTTTTTATGTTTTCAGCCACCTCAAATAAATTTCATAGAAATGGCCGGGCGCGGTGGCTCAAGCCTGTAATCCCAGCACTTTGGGAGGCCGAGGCGGGTGGATCACAAGGTCAAGAGATCGAGACCATCGTGGTCAACATGGTGAAACCCCGTCTCTACTACAAACACAAAAAATTAGCTGGGCATGGTGGCATGTGCCTGTAATCCCAGCTACTCAGGAGGCTGAGGCAGGAGAATTGCCTGAACCCAGGAGGCGGAGGTTGCGGTGAGCCGAGATTGTGCCATTGCACTCCAGCCTGGGTAACAAGAGCGAAACTCCATCTCAAAAAAAAAAAAAAAAAAAAATTTCATAGAAATTAAACATTGGGAGATGAAGAAAGGGATTTGGTTATGTTTACTCTTCCAAGGGAATTTGTCCTCTCACTAAACACATCTATCTTGAAAATGTTTAAATAGCCAATTATCAAAGAAATAAAATAATGACAAATTACTAGTGGCCCAAAAAAATTAAATTGAATATTCTAAAAGTAAATATCAGTATATGTCTCCAATACATATATTTATAAATTACATAATGTACATATTGCTATTCTTACATATTATAGACATTTGAACCATATACCAAAAGAAGGCATTTATAAGGAATTTACCTTTGAAAGCGTATCTACATAGAAGTTCTAATGTGTTATTTGTATACCTGGGTAAATGGATGTGTGTACCTCATGATGCTCACACTCTTCACTTTGGAGGTTAACCACTCCAATATATAAGAATTGCATTAAGAAGCAAGTAGCCCAAACTTGCTTAAAGGACTTGCTATTAATATTCTGTTCATAAATCCACATTGTTCAGTTATCTATTCAATCTATTTCTATTATTCTGAAGAAATTAATGTCTGTCTGATTTAAAGTAGATAACACCCAATTCATTCAACAACTGTGTTTACAAATAGTGTAAATGAGGATTAAAGGCACCATCTTAAGATTTTACTTATGTTCCAGGAACTCAATGAAAAAACAAAAAACATGAGACCAAAAAATCACTTTTGTGGAACTGGTAATTGATTTTTTTAGCTTTCCAAGTAGATAAAATCAACACCTTAAAAGACTTGTCTTTAACCCAGGCTTTCTTTTATTAAAGTGTACAATTGTGGTGGCATGCCTAGAGGAGTAATAGCTTGCTCCTAACAAAAGAGCCTGGATTCCACAATATGCCTTTTGCCAGAGGCATCGCTCCCCAAAGCATACAGCTAACTGCATCTCCTGCTGTACCTGTAACAATTTAATTGTATAAGTCAGCCTAGTCAAGCATCTCCAGCTCATGACTGGGAGACATGAAATTCATTGTCATTATTGTCCCTGTCATTTTGGATCATTATATCCTGCTGCAGAATTTTCCTCACTTCAGTGCATTTTTACCTCCAGGAGCCAGGGATTATAGCTGAGGTTGGGGTGGGGGCAGAACTGTGAACTACATTTACCTCAGGGGAGCCAGAGATTAAATTGGCTTTGCTCTCTCACGAGCTGAATTCATCTATTTGTATGCTATGAGTTTTAGGTTGGAATAAAAATGAATATTCTAGTGAAACCTGGGCTTTAATTTCCCCTTCGAAACATGGATGTAATCTACTTTTATTTACATTAGGAAAAGGCAATGTAATTTCTTATAGTTGCTATTTTCATACATGCATAAGGAATACTTAGAGACATCACTGGGTATGAAACAACAGACATCTCTGTCAATGTCTTGACTCTCAGAAAGGAAGAATTTAAAGGTATAATTTTGTTTTTCAGTTTCATTTTATAATGGCTTAATGGAGGTATTTAATGGTTTTTAATATTTGATGATTTTTAACGATAGCTCATTTTCTGTGTACTAGATTGGATGACTGGTGTCTAACCGGAATAGCTCCAAAGATCGACTCTGGGAACTAACAGAGGGGAAAAAAAAATAAGTTTCTGAGAAAACTGGCTACCCCTAACAGCTGGTTCACATAATCTCACAACCTGCCAAGTCACACAAGCATATCATGCTCTAAACACTTTCTTCTGACTTAGGAAAGTTGCCCTGGTCACCATACTTTCTACTTAGTAACTCACGTATCAGCAGTAATGGCCATGGGTCCAGCTGTGGGTCTCTGCTAGGCAAGTTAGAAAATACTAGGATGCCTCAGTCAGAAATCTAGTGAGTTGACTATACGATTAACAGAATATAAGAAGGAAATACAACTGGAGGAAAAACTGGTATGTCATTTACTATCCCAACTTTGATTTCATGTGGATTTTACTGAGAAATTTTACATTCTCTCTGTTTGCATTTAAAAAGATGAGTTATTCCTCCATATGAGTGAATTTGTTTTTCAGTGGTTAACAATAAAATATGGCAACAGATCTTACTTATGCCATGCACAGAATAGTAACTAGCATTACTACACCAAAAAGTATGAAGGGCCAGACGAAGTGGCTCCTGCCTGTAATCCTAACACTTTGGGAGAGCAAGGCAGGAGGATCACTTGGGGCCAGGAGTTCAAAACCAGTCTGTCTCTACAAAAAATAAAAATTAAAAAAATATATATAAAATGTTGGAGGGAAAAGTGCGTGGAACTTACTGTTTTACCTCTATGAACTTTTGTGGGAGAACAGATTTTGCCTTCATCATATGCAATGACCATCAAAATTGACCTAGGATGAACTGTGTTAATGAGAAATTAATTTTTTTATCTTTGTACATTTTGTACTTCAGAGGGAACATCTCACAGCCCAAATATCTCTGTATTGAAGATACCTTACCGGTCTACTCAGTGCCTGGTCCAAATTAATGGCAATGTTTACTAGTTTGTCCCACTATATTTTCACCCCATATCTCACTTTTCACTGGTGCTGAAATAAGTGTATAATATATTACTAACAAGAGTTTTTAGTTAGCAAAACTTCTTGTGGCATTAAAAGTTCATTTGATTATCTGATCCCAGTAGCTCATCCCTGTAATTCCAGCACTTTGGGAGGCCAAGGTAGGAGAATCCCTTGAGCTCAGGAGTTCAAGACTAGCCTAGGGAATATAGTGAGACCTTGTCTCTACCAAAAGTAAAGAACAACTAGCCAGGTATTGTGGCACGTGCTAACTGTAGTCCCAGCTACTCAGGAGACTGAGGCAGGAGGACTGCTTGAGCCCCAGAGATTAGAAGCTGCAGGAAGCTATGGTCACGCCACTACACTCCAGCCTGGGTGACAGAGCAAGACTCTGTCTCAAAAAAAATAATTAATTAATTAAAACAAAAAGCTCATTTCATTATACATGCCACTTTGTCATCAGATTCAAAATTCTCCCTTGGTGGGAGTTATAAATATTATTTCTGTTCACTTGAAAATGGCTAATTTTAAGTTATAGGAATTTCATCTCAATACATTATTTTTAAAGTAAACTCAACATTATTTCAAGAAGCCTGAATGCACCTTGAAATCACTTCAGTGACTACTGTTATATTCTCATAATGGTAATTTATGAAGAAGAGTATATATTTTTCTTGTTAAGAAAAGTTTACCTTGTAAACTACAATGTTTAGACTTGGGTTTGCAATGATAGAAGTTCATATTGAAATACTTTTCCTCTCTGAAATACTTAGTAGCAGGATTATACTGTAATAACATTTTTCTAGTCAAAGGAAAAAAACGCATTCATTCCTTTTATTGAGCATGGATTGACTCATTTAATTCTTTATCTATATGCTCCTCTTCACCTTATTTCCAATGTTGATGTTCAATTTGATCATCATACCATGTTAGGTAAAATAAGACTTGCCCCACGTGTGAATATAGCTGTAAAACCACAGAACTACACTGTTGCACATGCTTGTTTTGCCTCACCTCAAGTACTATATAGTTGGGCCTGTAGCATTTCAGAACAAGGTCAAAAGACAAATTATTTCAAATGAGTAGAACATAATTATTTTTATTCCTTTTGTTCAAGACTTAAGATTTTACAACCAATTTCCAAAGAGCAATTTGAAAATATTTTAAATGATACGTTTTAAATTTTTCAGAAATTTTTGCTAAGCTCATAATTTTGTAACCTGCAACAGACTATAAAGATCAATTCTAGACTAAAGAATTCTTGGCTGGGGGTGGTGGCTCACGCCTGTAATCCCAGCACTTTGGGAGCCCAAGGTGGGTGGATCACAAGGTCAGGAGATCGAGACCATCCTGGCTAACACAGTGAAACCCTGTCTCTAATAAAAATTTTAAAAATCAGCTGGGCGTGGTTGCACACGCCTGTAGTCCCAGCTGAGGCAGCAGAATCCTTGAACTTGGGAGGCGGAGGTTGCAGTGAGCCGAGATCATGCCACTGCACTCCAGCCTGGATGACAGAGCAAGACTCCATCTCCCAAAAGAAAAACAAAAAAAGGAATTCTTTTTCCTCAAGATTCTAAGAGAATGTTTCTTCTACATTGTGTAACAAAGGTTTCCCTTGGCTTCTCCATGTAGAATCAATAAGAATCTATAATTCACAACAATGCCAAACCAATGTAAGACAGGATGTCTGACATTCACGAATACTTTTTTTTTTTTTTTTTGAGATAGGGTCTCATGCTGTCCCCCAGGCTGGAGTGTAATGGTGGGATCTCAGCTCACTGCAGCTACCTCAGCCCCCCAAGTAGCTGGGACTACAAGTGCATGCCACCACACCTGACTAATTTTTTGTATTTTTAGTAGAGATGAGGATTTGCCATGCTGGTCTCAAACTGGGCTCAAGCGATCTGCTGTGGCCTCCTAAAGTGCTAGGATTATAGGCGTGAGCCACCTTGCCCAGCCACTAATATTTATTTTTAAAAGATTCAGATATTCACAAGCTTATAAATAAAATTAGTGAGCACACAATACGTAACAGGGTAGAGAAAATGAGTAAGGATATGAGAGGGTTTGTGCAGGATGGATTAGTAATGAGAGAAAGGCTACAAACATCCCCTTGTCAGGATGGGCAGGATGCAATTTACAGAATGCCTTCTTACTCCTCCTGGACCAAAAACCTCTTTAATATAATCACCCAATAAATGACAATAGATTAACATTAAGGGTCTGATGCAGAGAAAGCAAATTCACAGTTAAGGTTGTCCTTTAACATGTAGGCTCAATCAAGGGCACCAAAAAAAGTAGTTAAGTGGCCCTCCTGTGGTGTTCAGATGCTGGAAGGCACTACAAACCATGAATTTTCTAGCTTTTAATGTTTGCCTAAGACCCCTAACATTTTTCTAATATTGTTGTTCCTAGGACATTTTCTTGACTTTGGTCCCCTTTTCCCTCCCTGCACATATACTTTTTGCATTTATATATAAAAGCCTGACAGACAGCTGACTTAGTTTAGAAATGTACCACTGAAAAGAAGAAAAAAACATAGTGATAGCCTTGAGGACACTCCATAGTATGCAGTATAAATATCAAAGTATCCTGAAAAATATAAAACAATAACAAATTATTCTTGCTAGGAGTTTAGGTATCTAATACTAAATAGAAAAGACAATATAATGGGGGTGTGAGGGCTCACTGAGATACAGAATCTAAGCTGTCCTCTGCATCACAAAATTTTTTTAAACATGTATATTTATTTGTATTCAGCTATTTCCTTATAAATGGACACCCTTGGACTATATTCCAATCCCATGCACTCTTTAAAACTACTAGTAAAATTTTACAAATGGCTTTGCCTGTTTTGTTTTATACTGTTTTGTGGTCCACCTGGAGATATATTAAGTGTTCCTTCAAATAAAAGTGTACAAAATTACATTGCACACATGCAAAAAAAAAGAATGAACATTGAACACATGGCAAATGGGCACCAGTTAATGTCACTATTAGAAAACATCTAACAACAATAAAATAAGCAATAAAAACTGAGAGCACAGTTTAACAGATGCAATGTTCATCTACCTTCATCACATAAATTATACATTCAAGAATTGTGTCCTGTGAAAAATACAAACATGTCCATTTCAGCCCAGGGGGCATTTTTTTCCTAGGTTTATAACCCCTTGAAAATAGAGGCTTCATCTAGAAAACCTAACATATCCTCAGCTGCTTTCAACATTATAATATATTCATTAGGTAAATATTCACTAGCAAACACATAACAAATTATATGGCATGAGGGTGGGGAGTAAATTCATAATAAAAAGAAATAGACCAAACCAACCATGAGACACAAAGTAGAAATCAAAAGAAGAAAACAAATATGGAAAATAAACAATATTAAAGGTAAAACATTATGGTTAGTTTTTCAGCCACTATTAGAGAAAATGGTGAATATGTACATGCAAGTGCGTTTGTGTGTTGTGTAAGATATGTATTTAAAGTAAGGATGCAAAATTATCTCTTTAAGAATTGTCACTATAAGTGTCACGAGTGAAAGTATCTTGTAAGGAAAAAAAAATATTACATACCATCATAGTAGACAATTGCTCCTACCAGTTTGTCCTTTTGGAGCATTGGGAAATGCTCAAGGGCTCTTGATTTGCTGAGGACATAACTGCTTTTCAGGCAATTACTTCCTGCAACCAAATCATACAGCTTGATTCCTACCCAGTAGTAAGGTAATTGCCACCACCTACAGCATAAATAGGGGGAAAGTTCTTTAGAAACAGAGTGTAGCATTATAGAATATTACCTTACACTACAAGACACTTTTCATTTAAGAAAAACAAAGCATACCTAGAAGTGGACTGTAAAAGAAACAGATTTATGTAACTATTTTTGACACCAACCTAGCTGAAGTCTTTAAGTAAACAAATCAATGAGATTTTAAATGAATCTTCTCTGAGGCAGTTGTTCTCAACCTGGCTGAATATTAGAATCCTCTGGGGAACATTAAAAACAAATACTAATGCCTAAGCCTCATACATCCAGAGACTGATTTAACTAGACAGACTAGGGTGGGGGCCTGGAGGATAACAATGTGCACCCAAGATTGAGAATAACTGGTTCAGAAAGTCTTTTTTTTTTTTTTTTTTTTAAATAAAGATGGGGTTTCAACATGATGGCTAGGCTGGTCTTGAACTCCTGACCTCAGGTGATTCACCTACCTTGGCCTCCCAAAGTGCTAGGATTACAGGCGTGAGCCACTGCACCTGGCCTAGAAAGTCTTAAGCAATCTATGACAAAGGGTGAACAAAATTATAAAGAATCTGTTTCTGGCCCCCTACAACACTCAGGTGGCTGAAACAGTTACATAATCCACTTTTTCATACTACCTGAATTCCAATGTAAGGGAACTTCACAGATAGCTCTAACAACATTAGGAAAATTGAGTTTTATAATTTATAATCTGACACCTCCTAACCAAATTTCAGCCTTGGTTAACTTGGACACTTAACATGACTCAATATGGCTTGGGTTTCAAGTGGGTATATGGTATGTTTCAATTTTACAACAGGATACTTTAGCTCAGCAGTTTACAGTCTGCACGTGATCCTCTTACATTCCTTGGTGCAAATGCAGTTGCTCATCTATATACTTCAGAAACTAGAGTAAGAAACTACTAATTACAAATACAGAACACGACCTTCTTTAAAAATCTAGAGATAGGCAAGTAGAGAGTAATTTAAGAAAAGTCATACTTTTAACTACAACAAAGGAAAATATTTAAAAAGGATTAATGATTAGGACCAATTGGAACCAAATTACAAAATATGCATTGAGGGATTATTTTCATTAAAAATGTTGTTCTACGGACTGCAGAGAAGCAAATGCATACAGGTGATATCAAAAGGCTTACTTGTAAACTGGAAGCATTATAGGCAATGGAGCTGATAAATGGGGAGCAATTTCTAGCAGGTTGGCACGCTCATGAAGGGCTTCTTTTACCATCCTATACTGAAAGGCAAAACAGAGAAAATTAGTTTGGCAGTAACAGATCATAATATTTTCAAATGGCAAATAGACACCCTGCCAACTGATTGATACACAGGAACCTTCTACCTCTGAGTGAGGATAGCTCCCTCCTAATCAAATTTCTAATAATACATCATGCTGTCAACCTCAAAGATTTTTTAGAAACCTTAACTGTATTTGCATAGGAGAAAAACATGCTGTCAGAGTTCCCAGGTGTAAGATATTTTCCTGACTTGAGTTACAAGATTATTGTAGTCATTTATCTTGCCTCCTCTGGATTGTCTCCCTTTCTCAGTTCCCCATAATATTTTTTCTGTGTAGGATAACAGATTGTTCAAATTCATGCTAAAAGTTTTCGTCTTGCCTTCACAAAACCAAGCAATGATGCTACTTAACAGTTACACAGTATTTTACAGATTATAAACAGGCCTTTGTCTTAACTGCTGTAGTCCTCATTATGCCTCTCTAAAAAGCCAGCATTGCTATTATAACACTAATTTTACAAATAAGAAAACAGACTCATAGATGTTGAGTAAATAAGCCTGTACACATCACAAGTTAGCTGATTCTAAATCCTATGCTGTTTTCTTTGCATCTATCATGATACTGAAGAGAAATATAAGAAAAGGGGACAGATTCAAAACTGACTTGTCAAGGAAAAAAAAAAAGGAGACAGATTCAAAACTTGACAATGTCAAGCCAGTGCTGCTGTGTTTTTCATGTACGGAAAGCAGATAGGAAGTTCAGCAGATTTTTTTTTTTTTTTTTACCCCTCTGGGAAATGTCATCTTCCACACTGCCTTGGCAGTTTTCAAATGGTGGCAGGCTGGACACAATAAAGTGTGACATAAGAGAAGCATGACTCAGATCATCTTTTCCTTCAGAATATGTCAGTGACAATATGAGCCTGTGACTGCAGTTGTAGTTAAGAGGATCAATTTCGCACTCCCCCTGCATTACAAGATAGCTCCCCTCAAAGTGCCTGCAAAGTAGTAATTTGGTAGCCATTGGCCAAAACCCAATCACAATTGTTAAAAGGCAACACATCCAAAAGCGATTTTGTAAATCTGCTACTTCAACATGCCTGTGAAGAAAAAGCCCGATTACCCATAAACATAATACTATAAGAAAGAACTGACACACCTCTCCTGAAAGATACTCCAGCAGAATAAATAGGTATTTCTAACAGGAAGAAATACTAAAAGCCACTTTAAAAAAAAAAAAAAAAAAAAAAAAAAAAACCCTGATTTAATGGGGTAGAAAAAAGCATAGTCGCAATTTTTGTTTAACAACCAGCATACACAATTACCTGCTCAATATCCAACTTCATGATGGCCTTCTGAAGATATCTCACACCACCATGGATCAATTTAGTGCTTCTGCTGCTAGTCCCTGATGAGAAATCATCTCTTTCCACAAGGGCTGTTTTTAGTCCTGTGTAACCAGAAAACCAAATTAACTTCTTAAATTACACAATTTGTATGTAATTCATTAAAGGCACTTCTCCAGGGTAGAGACAATCACAAGAAAAATTACTCTGAACATGGATAAATTTGTATTCAAAGTGCAGTACACTGTCTATATTATAATGAAGCGATTTTAGGCTCTTCCTGGGGGAAAATTCAAGCCAGAACTAGAAGCATATTACACTGTGAATAAATCACAACTAGAAAATATTACAGTGCAATTTCATGGCAGTAACATACACTGGTGCACTTAGAAAGTCAAAGGAGAGACTGGCACCCAACTCTACCCATGTATAGTTAACTGAATGTTGTTGAAAACCTTCTGGAACTCTCGTTCATCTCTCACTACAAGAGTCCAGGCCTGTACCAACCCCTCATCTCTGATCTGCTGTAATGAATGCATCACCAATAAATCTAGACTACACTTTCTTCCTTTTCTTTTCAGACAGAGTCTTGTTCTGACACCCAGGCGGAGTGCAGTGGCACGATCTCGGCTCACTGCAAGCTCCACCTCCTAGTTCTAGCTGCCTGCCTCGGCCTCCCAAATAGCTGGGACTACAGGCACGTGCCACCATGCCCAGCTAATGTTTTGTATTTTAGTAGAGATGGGGTTTTACTGTGCTAGCCAGGACGGTCTCGATCTCCTGATCTCGTGATCTACCCGCCACCGTTCCCAAAGTGCTGGGATTATAGATGTGAGCCACCACGCCTGGCCGACTAGACTTCTTTCTACGTGTTGACTTCCATTGAGAAATGTGTCTGGAGTGGTGTTATGGTAAATGATATACAATGGGGAAAGATATCCAAGATATCAAAAGAGAGAGAGAGAAGAGAGTAAGTTCTGATATTGAGGTGTTTATAGTCTAATTTAAAACCTTTGAACATGACAATATTTTAGAATTACAAAGAAAGACAAGCCAGTAAAAATGAACACAGCGCAGCGTAGCCATGAGTAAAAACTATATTCTTGCCACGTGTGGTGGCTCACACCTGTAATCCAAGCACTTTGAGTGGCTGAGGTGGGCGGATCACTTGAGGTCAGGAGGTCAAAACCAGCCTGGCTAACATAGCGAAACTCCATCTCTACTAAAAATACAAAAAATTAGCTGGGCATGGTAGCATGCACCTGCAATCCCAGCTACTTGGGAGGCTGAAGCAGGAGAACCACTTGAACCGGGGAGGCAGAGGTTGCAGCACACCGAGACCACTCCACTACATTCCATCCTGGGCGACAGAGTGAGACTCTCAGAAAATAAATAAATAAATAAATAAAAAATAAAAAAATAAAAAGAATATATTCTTGATAAGGAAAGGCTGAGCAAAGATAGGTCAGTTTTAGAAGTTGTCCATGCTCCCTTTATTTGAAGGCTGCTATAGATCTCTTAGAGATAACTAGTTTTGTTTTGCTGCAGAGACACCTGTCTCTTCATGACTGGAGATGACCATCAATCAGTACTGCAAGTGTCACACAGGAGTTGAAAGATGAAAGCCAATGCCCCAAAAGACACAAAGTATACATCAACCCCAAGCCATGAGGAACTCTCATGGCCTGGCATACTCCTGGGGGATAAGAGAATGTCATAGAATCCAATTACAATGAGAATACATAACTAGAGCAGTTTGGACTCACAAAGTTCATTTAGGAGAACCTGTGCATGTATTCAATTCAGAGCCACTTATTACATTTAATACCAAAGGGTCGTTTTCATAACTTTTAACAGTTTCAATATCGTACCCAAATGTCATCATAAAATCAGGGCAATTCCCTTGACTCAAAAGGAAGAAATATTTAGAAGCTGTGGAAAGAAAAGTAGAGAACTTTGATCCAAGGGCAAAAACTGTTAATGCCTTAACTACCTAGAAAAATAACACAAAAATTACAGGTATCATAGCCCCAGGTCACTCCTTTTAAGTATATATGCCAGAAAAAGACCTGAAAATTTCTAAACTATTAAAACCCTGGCAATGCCTAGCAAATTTAGTACTGAATATACTGACTACAGAAAAATATTAGTACACATTTTTAAGAATATGGAGAGCCAGAATACTGATATTAGAAGTGAACTGGGCACAGACTAGGCTGTCAAGTAGCTCACTGCTCAAAGAAAAGCAAGTAAACAAAGTGCAGCAGTTTAATAGGGATCATATTTGAAAATCCAGAAGACTCTTATCATACTCCAGGTTAGAAGTTAAATTCAGGATATAAACCCCAAAAAATTAAATTGGCAAATCTCTTAAGAATGTACTATCTCAGTGAGCTACATTACCTTTTCTTAGTAAGTCCAACACAGAGTTCTTCTTCTAGCACTAAAATAGATCATTTTTTCTTCAGCTGAAGATCAGACGAGGGAGTTGACTTTCAAATGATATTTAAGAGCCAGATTATTTAAAATATACCTCTCTTTAAACCCTGGAATCACTGTCATGGCATCAAGATGTCTACACCATGAGAGTCAGGGAAACAAGACTGAGAGAAGACAAGCACCCTTCCACAGCCCACAGCTTCCTCACCTGGGCCTATCCTTAGGGATACTTACCCTAAGGTATCCTACAGGCTATGGTAGAAGACTACTTAGACAGTCTCCAGTAATCTCCATTGCCTAGTGCATCACCCCCTACCCTGGAGTGTGGGCTGGACCAGCACCTTTCTTCTAATGAGCAGGTGATGTGTCACTGCTGTGATTACATCATTAAAGACTATGAAATGCTCTCTCTTTCTAGTATTCTCTCTTACCCTCCTGCTTGCTTGCTTGCTCGCTCTGGTGAAGCAAGCTGTCCTGTTGTGAGTTCAGGAACAAAGGAAGGCTCTTGGTCAACAGGTGGTGAGGAACTGAGACCTCAATCCAACAACCATGCAAGTTATTAGAAAGCACAGTCCACTATGACAGATGCAGAGCCACAGTACCCAGCTAAGGCTCACCCAGATTCCTGACCCACTGAAACTGGCTGGTGACAAATGTTGTTATACGCCATCAAATTTTGGGGATAGTTTTGTAGTGACGCAATTCCCTGTGTGAAGATTAACTATAGCCAAGATGGGAGAGACGGGAGTTTTCCTTGTAGCTGTCGTCAGGAAAGACTGAGTCTACAGAGAATTATGTGTTCAGGGCAAGTGGAGTGAAAAAAGGGAAAGATCATTGACAAAGCCCAGCTTAAGAAAACGAAGGCAAATGCTTGATGTGGTCTAGCTTATCCAGGGGCTGCTTGTCACTCCGGGGCCAGAGTACAGGTACAAAGAATGGGCAAGGCAGATCTCAGAGGGCTCATCTTACACATTCGGGTATTTTGATCTCGTCCTGTCAGCCACTGTTTCTCACAAGTAAGTAATAGCTGGATCTCTTCAAAAGGAAAATGCCTCTGAGAACATAGCTATGTGTTCTGGATCAGTTTAAGAAACAAATGTTTCATTAGAAAAAATAAGATGTGGCCAGGCATGGGTGGCTCACATCTTCAATCCCAGCACTTTGGAGGCCAAGGCAGAAGGATGATCACTTGAGCCCAGGGGTTCAAGACCAGCCTATGCAATATGACAAAACCCTACCTCAACCAAAAAACAGAAAAATTAGCCAGACATGGTGGCATGTGCCTGTAGTCTCAACTATTTGGGAGGCTGAGGTGGGAGGATCACTTGAGCCCAGAACACAGAGGTTGCAATTGGCCAAGACTGCACTGCTGCACTCCAGCCTGAATGACAGAATGAGACCCTGTCTCAAAAAAAAAAAAGAGAGAGAAGAAAAGAAAAAGAAAAAATGGCTAGGTGCAGTGGCCCACGCTTGTAATCCCAGCACTTTGGGAGGCCAGGTGGGTGGATCACTTGAGGTCAGAAGTTCAAGATCAGCCTGGTCAACCTAGCAAAATCCTGTCTCTACTAAAAAAAAAAATCACGAAACTTAGTCAGGCGTGGTGGCACATTCCTGTAATTTCAGTTACTCAGGAGGCTGAGGCAGGAGAATTGCTTGAACCCAGGAGGCGGAGGTTGCATTGAGCTGAGATCGCACCATTGCACTCCAGCCTAGGCGACAGAGTGAGATTTTGCCTCAGAAAAAAAAAAATGTAGCATGGACAGGCAAGCACTATTAGTATTTTTAGTATTTTACACAGTTACAAGATATCCATTCTGGAGAGCCACAGTGTGCTTGTTAATTTATCATTATAAAAAAGGAATAACATTTAAATTTTTTGTAGAAGTTCTCAGATATTGTTTTGAGAAATACTATTATGCTGCCTGTCAGGGAAACTATCTTGTTTTAAGCTGAGAAATCAGATCAAGGTTCAGAAAAGATTTCACTGACTGCAGGAGATGGGTAAGGGTAGGGCTGGCGGCAGGAGACCTTTTAGAGGACCAGTGTCATATAACAGGAGTAGGACAATGAAGAATCCAACCTCATAAGGCAGAGATGGTACTGAAGAGTGACGTGAAGGGAAAATTTTATGGGCTGTGTTGTCAGGATGGATTTTTTTTTTTTTTAATTTCCCAAATTGACAGAGTGTGAGGTAGGGAACTACTCTAGGAATTAGCAAGCCATCTCAGGAGGATATTTCAGGATATTTAAGTGAGAGCTAACACTTTAAAGCTCTCAAAACTGCTTTTTCCAGTATTGGACATTTTAAAAGTTATCACATGTACTTATGTGAGAAACCTTAGTGAATACCGACAAAAGTTAAAATGGGCCTCTCTGTCAAACCAGGCTGTTTTTCTTGTCCCATTATTTCTAGTGTCAAATCATCAAGTTACCCACCAGAATTTCTGCAAAGAAATGATACTGCTCCTTCCAGAGCAAAAACTTAAAATTTTAGTTTCCAAAGTTATAGCTAAATTGATATATTAAAATGCCATGTAACATAAAAGTATTACTAAAAGTTTTCCAAGCAACAAAAAAAACTCTAAAAATTTTCTTTAATTTTCAACTGGTATTATATCCTAATGTTGTAAATCTCCCATTTTTGTTGAATGAGAGGTAGAAAGGAGGAAAATCAAGACATTATTAGAAGTTATAGCTGTAACTCAACTATTTCTTAACTAACCAATCAACTGCAATGAAGACCATAAAAATTTTAAAAGCCTTTTGAAGTTTTTCGGTGGTTCTGTTATCTAATCTGTCCCTTTCTGTTTCAACTCTCAAAAATCCAAATTGTTTCCTCACCTTAAAAACCACTGAAATCAAATTAAGAGTTCAATTTTCTGGTATGTTAAGGCAAGGAGGTGAAAGGAGGGAGGTATTTTATCTTCTCAGAGAGTTAACAGTATTTTTAAGTGACATTCAATGCTAGCATTTCACGTTCTTGAGTAAAATAATTAAGTCTGAAGGGCATAAAGAATAATGTTCCCGGCCGGGCACGGTGGCTCAAGCCTGTAATCCCAGCACTTTGGGAGGCCGAGGCGGGTGGATCACGAGGTCGAGAGATCGAGACCATCCTGGTCAACATGGTGAAACCTCGTCTCTGCTAAAAATACAAAAAATTAGCTGGGCATGGTGGTGCATGCCTGTAATCCCAGCTACTCAGGAGGCCGAGGCAGGAGAATTGCCTGAACCCGGGAGGCGGAGGTTGCGGTGAGCCGAGATCGCGCCATTGCACTCCAGCCTGGGTAACAAGAGCGAAACTCCGTCTCAAAAAAAAAAAAAAAAAGAATAATGTTCCCAGATTCAGGCAACTACTCCTTACTATGGATTTAAGGAGGCTGAGAAGAGATCTTCCTTCAGAATAGATAGAATGACCTCCTTACATTGCAGGCAGGGAAGGGCTGGCCTCTCTTTGTATCGAAGGTAATTCATTAAACTAGTTCAAGATTTTATAGTAAGTTTTTTTTTCTTTTTCTTTTTTCTTGTTAGCAGCAACTTTTTATGGAAAGCAATAAGTTCTATCTGTATTAAGATGAACCAGAACATCTAGTGGGAGTGGAATTATCATTATTTAAGGGTTTGTTTTTATTATTGATTATTTTTAGTAGGTAGTCTGGGGAATTTTGTGACAGTAATAAAATATTAATATTTGGAGTAAAATTACTACGAAATCTTAGGCAGAATAACAAGATTAGAGTAGAAGAACAAAGTCAACTTGAAATATACATTCCATTCATCACCTCCTCTGCTGGCAAGCTGAAATTGTATCTTCTAGGTGGGGCAAGGGGTATGAACTAACACAGCTCTTTACAGCTTTGTCTTTTCTGACCTGAGTGAGAATGTCTAATTACTTCCATCTAAACCAATTCATGATGGATCAAAACAGTTGGATGAATATAGAAGGATAATTATAATCTAAGAGGAAAAATGGTACGACATTTAACTTTCACAACATGGAATATAACAGAAGTATATTTTAATACCTTTTACTGATTATCTTATTATGCATGAAAACATGCTCAATATAATAAATGCAGAGAAGCAAAGAGAACAAAATAAAACTCTCCTGTAATCACACCACTCAGAGATAACCACAGTTGACATTTGGGTATTTAAGCGTTCACATTTCCTATGCATGTGTATAATCACATATGTACATTTTTGTAAAAATAGGATCATATGGCATATTTAATTTTTTCATTTAATGCTGCTTATTATAAACATTTATCCATGTCAATAAATATTTTTCTATACTTTCATTTTTAACATGTGGATAGTATTTCATGAAATATGTATAATTTATTCAATTTCTTATTTTTGAACACTTGGATTATTTCATTGTTTCACTATTACAGATAATACTGCAAGATTGTATTTTCATTTAAATTCTTTGTATCATTAGAATACATTTTGAGAAATATCACTATTAAGGTATTTCTAAATAGAAAGGTGAGCGTAATCACTCTAAAATAAGTATCAGAGACACCAAGATAATAATACGCAAATCAAAAAATTTAAAACAGTTTGTACATTAGCACCATAAGAACAGGTAGTAAAGCCACATGCTGCATGAAGAAAAAAGATACAGTGTTGTTTTTTTTTTAAAGGTGAGTTTATTTTTTTTAGAAAAGCTTTGGGCACTTAACTTTGGATTTCAGGCAGCCATTGCCATTAATAAGAAAAGGGACTTAACTTGAAGGCTGAACATTTTATGGGAGGGATCAATTCCTCTAAAATATTACACTCTTATAAAGCTGCGAAGTAATCCCGACTTGTTAATCCTCATGATCAGGATACTATGCTTTGGCCTGGGATTTTCTAAAAGTGAAAGTTAGCATTTTATATAAGTGTATGATATTGAATTGGTTATTTAATATCTATTTCTATGTTTATATTAGAAAACAGATAAGTTATATTAGAAAATAGATTAATAGAGATATGATGTTTTTAGAACATGTCATTAACATACTTTGTATTCGTTAAGCACACACATGATTATGGAGTCCCAAAAGTGTATTAGGCTGTAACAATTGCAATAACAGAGTTTTGAGGAATAAGGGAGTTCTTGCTTTATTTCATAATACTAAAGTTTTTATTTTTACTTTCGTATTATAAAAAATACCCAATGTTCATCGCTTCTCGGCCTTTTGGCTAAGATCAAGTGTAAAAAATAACCAACGTTCAAAGAGAGGAAGAATATCCAAATAATATAGAAAGGCAAAAGAGAAAATAATGAAAAAAACTATACTAATGATTTCCTGGTTTCCTAGTTACAAAATCCAAAGGTAAACAATGTTAACTATTAAAACTCTCATGTATTTTATCAGAAACTTTTCTATGCTTACTAAAGAACACAATCTGATACCACCTCACTTTAAAAACAAATAAAAATTAGCAACTATTCTTCACAACTTGCTTTTTTTAAATTTATAACACATCTTAGCCATTTTCCCCATAAATGCTTACACATCTATCTCTTTTCAATAACTGAATATGTCCCAATTAAGCCAGACTCCAATTTTTTGCCATTATAGATATTGTCATAAATAGAATTCTGAGCAGTAT
The DNA here is from genome assembly GCF_048565385.1 of Saimiri boliviensis. Taxonomy (NCBI): domain Eukaryota; kingdom Metazoa; phylum Chordata; class Mammalia; order Primates; family Cebidae; genus Saimiri; species Saimiri boliviensis. Next base: position 82,922,392 of record NC_133453.1, read on the forward strand.
GACATTGTAAGCTCAACTCTGAACTATTCTTCTCTAAACACAGAAAATTATATACACATATATTTTAAAGGACATAATTGACTCAAAAATAAGATTAAAACTCCATGGACCCGAAATGAAGTAGAAACTCAGAGCAGAATACTTAGACCAAAATCTTCTTTCTTGCTAGGTACAAGGTCTAAAAATGGGCAAAGGCAATCAAGATTTCAGTTCCTAAAGGGTAAGAAGAATACAATTAATTATCCATTATAAGCAAAGGTAAAGAAGCCAGAGGAGCACTTGAATGCTAGGACTGAAGAAGGTCTCTTCCTCTTGTGCAAGGAGGTTGACAAGCTTCTCAACCACTCTCTGGGCCCAAGAAGCAGAAAGACAGACACGGCCTTGGCATCAGCACCAGAGCCAAAGCACCACTTGTCTCCGCTGCTAGTCTGCAAGGTCCCCAAAATCAAGACTCCCCAAAGGCAGGAGTCTTTTGGTTCCAAGAAAAGTCCCTGATGGTACTTAAGGATGGTCACTACTATACCTACAGAATTGAAGGTATGGAAAAAGAGCATGATACAAAATTGATCTAATAAGGGCATAAAGGGGGGAAGGAAGCAAAACAAAAAACATGAAAGCTGAAAAAAATACAAAGTAAATGCACATGGAATCAAAATAAATATAAATGGATTCAATTCACCAATTAAAAGACACAGTCTAGCCGGGCGCGGTGGCTCAAGCCTGTAATCCCAGCACTTTGGGAGGCCGAGGCGGGTGGATCACGAGGTCAAGAGATTGAGACCATCCTGGTCAACATGGTGAAACCCCGTCTCTACTAAAAATACAAAAAACTAGCTGGGCGTGGTGGCACATGCCTGTAATCCCAGCTACTCAGGAGGCTGAGGCAGGAGAATTGCCTGAGCCCAGGAGGCGGAGGTTGCGGTGAGCCAAGATCGCGCCATTGCACTCCAGCCTGGGTAACAAGAGCGAAACTTCGTCTCAAAAAAAAAAAAAAAAAAAAAAGACACAGTCTATTAAATGTAAAAAGAAATAAAATAAGTAAATGAAATCTAGCTATATACTATTTATCACAGATACACCATAACAAAGGGATTTAGAAAAGTTTAGAATGGCCAGGTACAGTGACTCATGCCTGAAATCCCAACACTTTGGGAGGCCAAGGTGGGAGGATCACTTGATCTCTGGAGTTCTAAACCAGCATGGCAAAAAATTTAAAAAACTCATCAGGCCTGGTGGCACATACTTTAAGCCCCAGCTGCTCAAGAGTCTGAGGTAGGAGGGTCTCTTGAACCCAGGAGGTTGAGTCTGCAGTGAGCTATGACGGAGCCACTGCACTCCAACTTGGGCAACAGAGTGAGACTCTGTCTCTAAAAACAAAACAAAACAAAAGTTGGGAAAAAAAAAAAAAAAAAAAAAAAAAAAAAAAAAAAAAAAACAGATGAACCCTATCTGTTTGCTATTTTATAAATATTTTCCAAATTTCACATTTTTACTTTTATATCTTTTGTCATGGATACATTTCAATTTTTATATAAGTAAAATTTAGCAGGCTTTTCCTTTATGGCTTTTTGGTGTCATACTTAAAAACAACTTTCCTCCCCCATTTTTTAAACTTCACATATACTTTCTTCTAATAGTTTTATGATGCTTTAGTGTTACATCCTTGATTCACATCGAGTATGATAAAACAATATATATGTATATACACACACACACTTTTGTATATATAAAAGTGTATATATATATAAAATGACAGTTTTGAAATGCTGCCTTTACCATATTCTAAACTTTATGTATTTAAAGACTGATAAATAAAATGATTTATAGACTCCATGACTGATTCTCTATTCCTTTACCAGACTATTTTAATTACAATAGGTTTAAAAGACACTTGAATATCTGATAGTTCTCTATTTCCTTTATCAGTAGTCTTTTTCAAAATCAGTCTAGTAAATCTCACAGGCATAGTTCTCTACTTAAAGTTTTGCAGTTTCTTAAGCCGCTTCCCCTGACCCTGGCCAAAGGAAAGCATTATATTAATTAAAATTGTGTTACATTTCCAGATTTATTTTAAGAGAATTTGCAATCTAGTATAATTAGCGGCATCCAGCAAACAGCAAACTTTCACTTCCTGCATTTCTAACTTCTGAAATGGAATTTTCCTGTACCTTCATGGTGGAGGGGTGGAGACCGTAATTCTCAGAATGTACAATCTCTAAGGTTCTCCCTTTTCTGCATTTATACTGCAGTGCACACACCTTCCTTTCCCAAACTTTTATTTATACAGAAGAATGTTTTTATTATCCTCCATTTATGTCTGAGAAACTTTAGGCCCTCTGTAAGGTTAAACCACTTGTTGAAGGTCACAGACATAGTAAACAATGAAAGCAAGATATGACCTAAGTTCATTCTAACTGCATAATATGAGTCCTTCATCACTGTGCTATACTGCCTTAGACTGAAAGGAATTATAGTGGAAATTCAAGAATTGCTAGCTAAATGCCATTTATAAAAGTGTCCATTTGTAAATAAGAGAACTGCAATTAATATTTTGCTCCAGAAAGAGGTAGTCTTCTCTGGTATTTGAACCGAAGACAAAAAGGTTAAGTTTTATACAACAGACCTTATTTTATCTTCTACAGATCCACCCAAGAATGCAAATACATCAGATTTTAAACCAAAAATGTACTAGGTAATACCAGGTACATACAGGTAAAGTCACACAAAAGAACACAAAAAGCTAATGAGAACACCCTGAAGAAGCTGAGGGAGTGAATGTATTTATCAGATTCTCCTTTCCCACTTCCTTTAGGAGCAAAGTGCCCACAACTGGGCTTTTAGGATGTGCTTCTGTCCTGGAACGGGACACAGAGGTGATAAACAGTCAAGCAAATTCTATTGATCCTAGAGACCTGCAGGAGAACGTAACCAGAATTCTGCATATTGTTTATAAAATAATATTCCCAAAGGAAAAAATAAAAATCAATTCCCAAGAAAATGCAGATGATAAGAATGCAAATAAATGTTCATTATGAAGACTCCATGACTTTTTGTCATTCCTCTATAGTCTTTGTTTATCCATTACTAAAATTGCATTTGGGCATAGTATTTTATCAAAAAGCTTGTGCAAACATTTTTGTACAAGTCCTTTAACATCTAGTGGTTCCCCCCAAAACTTTGATGTCCTGAAAAATCTAATTATTACTAGTAACTTTAAAAGATCACAGTAATTTATTTTTGTCAAATGTGACTAAAGATTAATGGATACAATCAGGAATAATTTGGTAAAAACATATCAAATGCAGAGAAAGCAAAATTTGTTGTTAAGTGAAGCATCAAATATAATAAAAGAGCAAATTCCATGAATGAACAGCAACAATGCACAATTCATTAACCAAATGCCCATGATTATTTCACACTTCAGAGGGCTACTGATATGATCAGGAATTATAGTAAACGGATAAATATAGATTACCTTCAGCCATCTCTTTATAAATTTTAATTATAAACACTACCCCCAGAGGGCTACCAGTATAATAAAAGAAATACAAACTAAGGTTTGCCCATCCTTTTTATAAATCATAATTCCACAAACATAAAATAAGACAGGCAATTATCTTAAGACCTCAATTAACATGCCAAGATACATTAAAAATACATCATTTTCTTAGCTATTACTAACTGTAAAAATGAAAAACCTGATCAACTTTCAGGCTCTGGAAACTCTTGTCTATTCTGATCTATTCAAAATCATCATCATTATCATCATCACCACAACTGTCATCATCCACAATCATCTGTTAATATACTAGCTAATACCTTGCTCACTACTAAACGCCCTTCACTGCCAAAAGAAAAAGTTTACTTGTTCTATAAATGGTAATAAACTGTTAAGTTGTTTCTTGAAATCAAGACCACACCTTCCTAGTCTTCCTATTCTCAGAGCTGGTTCAGAACTTGACTGACAAATAGTATTGTTTTAAATAGAAATAAATAAATAAATAAATAAATAAATAAATAAATAAATAAATAAAACAAACACCCGAAAACGACCTAAGGAATAATTAATAAGAACATCATTGCAATGAGTTTTTCCAAAAAGTTATTAAATGAAAATAAATAAAATGGAATTTTGCCATTAAAAATCATGAATACTATATACAAGTAAAGATTGATATAAATACACTACTATTTGAAAGAAACACACTGCAAAAAAGAAATATAACCTTGTCTATTTTTTAAAATATATATAAATACACCCAGTACACAAAGGCAAACATAGTGAGACTTTTCAGAAGGTGAAAAAGAATAAAAGTCACTTAATGATTGCCTTATTATTACTGCACTTGAAGTCCTGCAACCCAACCTTTAACTCTTCCAGGAAGCCTGGCTTTGTAACTTTCCTTATGACCCCCTGTCAGCTCCAGGCCTACCTTTAAACAACTTACTCTGTGTTCATAGACTCTTGTCTCCTTTTGTCTTTTTACCATTGATATCCAGTCAATCTCAACTCTGGATTCTATGTGACTGTCTATTTTCTGTATTTACACACGCCTAATGTGTAAATTTATTATCCACATTAGATGTGTCCAGTATTACTGGACACACACACACACAAACACACACACACACACACACACACACACACACACAATCTAATGTGGATAATAAATTTACATTTCCTAACGACAGCAAAAAAACTCCTATTTCCTATCACATTCTCTGCAATGACATTCCTTACTCCCATCCATAGGTAGAACATCTCACCTTGTATTTTTTTAAGAATAGCTCTTCATAGTCACACAAACTCTTTATGTCTTAGAATTTTTACCCTTTGTTTCCGTCTCTCAGAAACAAGTCTCTAACCTTCCTGCTAAAACCAAGACACATCTCTGATATCTCTTTCCTTGTGTTTTCACAAGACCGTGTTTCACATGTTTGCCTTCTACTACTATTAGGTTGGTACATGACATTTAAAAGTAATGATAAAAACCACAATTACTTTTGCACCAACCTAATAACTTGCATATTAAAGTTCTCCTCCAGCACTGACTTTTTTCCCGAGTCTACAGAAATATTCAGATTGCTCTTAAATATACACACACACAAAAAAAAAAAAAGAAGAAGAAGAAGAAAGAAAAGAAAAAGGAAAAAAAAAAAACCCTTGAAACATGCTGTCTCCCTTCTTTATATCCTACCACACCATCAAGTTACCTCCTTTCTATTTCCTTTTTCTCCACCTCTCTTGAAAGCTAATGCTCAGGACTTCAGTATAGTCTATCCATTCCCCATCACCAAACCTTAAGGCCTATCTCCAAGTGGTGTATTCAATAAAGCCCAAAGGCTTTCTCATAGCACAACAGACCCAGCCCTGCCTTTTCATTGATCTCATGGTCTCTCATATATAGCCTCAATCAAATTACAACACACGCTGTCTCCCACACACACTGACTCCATCGTGTTCCTCCTGCACATTTTCTCAGACTGGACACTTTGAGCAAGCAATGTTTGCCTATTAAAATGTTACCTATGCCAAATAGCATAAGAAAACTCCCACTCTATGTAATATGACTACCCTCATCTTTCAGTGTCCATAATGGCCTTGGGCCTTTTCAAGGGCCACATTCACACATTCTCTATCACGTAATCTGGTCTGTGCAAACAAGCACGATAGAACTGTGGGCACCCCTAACAGCACCACCTCTATCAATCATCTTTGTACACTCATGCAGCATATTCCCATGCATACAGCAGGCACTCAGCATGTATTTATAAAACCAAAATAAAAAGGATGACTATATTTTAGTACATAGCATGAAAATACTTGGCTATACCAAGAAATATACTTTCCTGAATCCTACTTGGGAAATGATTCTCTTTGATATAGAAGATCATCATCTAGTAAATCCTAATTCCTAGGAAGGGTAGTCCCAAATAAGACCTCCCATTATGTTGGGAATGTGTCCCCTCTTTCCACCTTCTTTCCCGGGTCTCCAGGGAGAAAAAATTGAATCCAAGTTATTTTGAGAAAACTATTCTCAAGATAACTGTTCTTGAAAACTACTGAATAGTTGGAAAGCCATTCTCAAACTGTTCTTCCAATAGTCCTTGGTATATCAAGGTTAATCTGGCTCAAATCATATTTCATGGTAGGAGACAGAAAATTTTATAAAAATTAGGGTCAGCTTTGTAATAGATTAGACGTCCTGTGCCTATATTTTCAACTTGCCATTATTTAGTATTGACAGAAAGGATTTAGGCTGTGAGGTCTGCATGGACCAAAACCTGAATTTGAGTCCTGTGAAATAACAGTAATCTAGGGTACATGTATGTGTGTGTGTGTGTGTGTGTGTGTGTGTGTGTGTGTGTGTGTGTGTAGACCTCATTAAATTCATTTAATTTCCGAAGAGTAGATTCCACCAGGTACATAAAGTAACTAAATCTAGAATGGCTGTAGTAGTAATGTAATTGATCTGAGAAGAATTATTCCATCTAATAAATCATTCCCATGGAGTTTTAAAATATAATAAATATTGAACTTTATATAGAAACCAAAATAATGCACAGTCAAAATTCCTTGCAGCAGTATCCTACTCAATTCGAGACATCTGAGGATACCACAATGGAGTCCTTCTCCAGGACAGTTGGCTCTGAAAGTCTTTTACATTCATGTTAGTAATAACAGCTACAATACTATCTGTAATTTACTAAGCTCCTACTCTGTGGGACAAACACTGTTCTAAGTCTCTTCATGATTAGCACACATAATGCTCACAACGGTCATTCAGAGAAGGTATTTTTTTCCTCAATTGAAAGACAAGGAACCTGAGACAAATTAAGTGCTTTGCCCCTCACCCCCCAATACACATCATCTGTTAAAGAAGTTAAGCCAGAATAAGTACCCAGATTTCCCTGGCTCCAAACTCCAACACTAATACCCACAGGCAAAACAAACATGGTATTTTATTAAGTACAATATATTCAAGAGCATTGGTGTTCTAAATTAAAATTTCTTTCATTACATGTCACATTTCCATTTTCATGTCTTTCCACTAACAGAACGACTGAGACAGAACTATAGGTTAGCAATATTTTCCATTATTTATTCATATAAACTAAAGTTTTCCAAACTGTAATCCTTATTTCACTGGAAGATACGATTTTAAGAGACACATGAGGCTGGGCGCGGTGGCTCAAGCCTGTAATCCCAGCACTTTGGGAGGCCGAGGTGGTGGCTCACCAGGTCAAGAGATCAAGACCATCCTGGTCAACAGGGTGAAACCCTGTCTCTACTAAAAATACAAAAAATTGGCTGGGCATGATGGCGCGTGCCTGTAATCCCAGCTACTCAGGAGGCTGAGGCAGGAGAATTGCCTGAACCCAGGAGATGGAGGTTGCAGTGAGCCGAGATTGCACCATTGCACTCCAGCCTGGGTAGCAAAAGTGAAACTGAGTCTCAAAAAAAAAAAAAAAAGAGACACATAAACAAAGATAATTATTTTAAGAAATTACTTCATTTTAACAAATTTTTTCTACTATTGACTGATATGTGATTTCAAGTGATATAAAAATGTTTTTATTGTATATAAGTATAAATATGTACTTTAAAAGAAGAACATCAAATTAATAAATTCATAAGAATATAAAATTTTCTTTTTAAATAAATTCATTGAAGTGAAATGAGTTATATTTCATTTTAAAGTTGTGCAGTGCCTGTATTTCAAAAACTGTGAAGGTGCCTCATTAAAGATGGAAAATTTGGAAAGACAAACAGAAATGTGACCTCACTATTACAGAGTGCATATTGTGTATTTATACTGGGGAGAAAGGACGAAGTGTTATCCACATCAAGACTTACCTCTGAGCTGAACAATGATCACACACAGACACATGGCAGGGAACAACACGCACTAGGGCCTTTGGGGTAGGACAGGGGGTGGGAGAGCATCAGGATAAATAGTTAATACATGCGGGGGCTTAATACCTAGGTGATGGGTTGACAGATGCAGCAAACCACCACGGCACACATTTAACTATGTAACAAACCTGCACATCCTGCATATGTACCCTGGAACTTAAAATTAAAAAGAAAAATGACTTACCTCTGGTGACAGCATCTAGCGCACAGCCACTTCCTGTTGCTCCTCCTCCAATAACAAGGATATCAAATTCAGATGTATTTTGTAAAGTCAGGAGTTGAGCTTCTCTGGAAGGAGGCTCCCTGTTAACTGGTTCAGAAATGCAGTCTGCAGCTTTAACATAGGCCAGGTTCATCTGATGTAAAAGCAAATCATTTTCAGTTGTCCATTTGGAATGTCAATTCAACAAATTTTACAATATGATAAAAGGAAATTTGTAATGAAAATAAGGAATGTAAGAGCTAGAGAGAGTCCACGGTCCATAGAGGGTTATAGGACCAACTGCCTTGGGGGAAAACAATCTTTAAATTTCTCAGTCTGTTTCTTTTCATAAATCACAACTATGTAGCCACAGGACACCTGGTTTCAGAGTCAATATCTCAGCTGCTTATTTTAGCTTCATAGATAGCCAAGTTTAATTATTCACAACACTGTATAGCAATTCTCAAATACCTTATCTAAGGCAATTTATAGGGGAACATAAGGAGATGTTTTACCCAGTACTAGCAATTCATTCAGATAACATTTTAAAGTGGTGAAAGAGTAAAAAGAACTTCATGCCTTTCTGTAGTTTTTTAAAAGTATACGGTCTTTATTCCTCAGTTCTCCTGACAAAAATATATTCTAGAGTTGGGGGTATATAAGTTTAAGTCAGTACAATTAAAAAGAGTTTATTTAACAGAAGGTACTAAACAATCAGCTATGTTTAATGTGAATTATATTTTTTGGAAAATTTAGTCAGACTTCCATATTAAATATTTTAATATAAAACTATAGATTTTATATATTAATGTATAAATTTATATGTTCTGAAAATATAAATATACTACTACACTTTGTTGGGCTTTGTTTTGTTTTGTTTTGTTTTTGATACAGGGCTTCAGTCTGTTGCCCAGCCTGGGGTGCAGTGACACTATCACAGCTTACTGAAACCTCAACCTCCCCAGGCTCAGGTGGTCCTGCCACCTCAGCCTACAGAGTAGCTGGGACAAAGGTGTGCGCCACCTGTTTTTTTGCAGAGGTGGAGTTTCACCATGTTGCCCAGCCTGGTCTCAAACTCCTGGAATGAAGCGATCCACCTGCCTCTCAGCCTTCCAAAGTGCTGAAATTATAAGCATGAGCCACTGCACCCAGCCCATTATTACAGTTTTTATAAAACTTCAACAATAATAGTCCTCCTAAAAAATAATGACCTTCCACATTTCTAATTTTTTAAAGAATGTAGCTTATCATCCTAAATCAAAAATGATATTGGACTTTAAAAATAAGTCGTTGCCAGAAGGCAGAATGTGGTCTGTTTTTTTCCAAAATTTGCTCATACTAGGTTTGTTCACTATAGCAAACAGTACTGGGCAACACTGCTCTCTTAGTATTCCACAGATACGTGACTTCCATTTTCTTTTCTTCAAATCACAGCATCACTGCAATCCGACGGTGGTGTTTTTCCTATTCTGCTGCAGGAACCCCATATGAAACTCTAAGCCAGGCGTCCCCGAACTTTTTACATAGGGGGCCAGTTCACTGTCCCTCAGAGGGTTGGAGGGCCGCCACATACTGTGCTCCTCTCACTGACCACCAATGAAAGAGGTGCCCCTTCCTGAAGTGCGGCGGGGGGCCGGATAAATGGCCTCAGGGGGCCGCATGCGGCCCGCGGGCCGGGCCGTAGTTTGGGGACGCCTGCTCTAAGCCAACAGGCCAAAGTTTGTGCAAGAGGTGGTAATCTCAGGTGTTACCAAGAGCTTATTCTAATCACCCAAAATAAGTGATTTTTTAAAAATTCATTCAAATAAGATAAACCAACTTACAGCTGCATTTAATTATCAGGCCTATTGGATTTCTATGAAAATAAACCCAGAAGCCACTGGGTACACTGAAAGAAACCTGGATTAGGGTCAGAGGGTCCCAGCCTGGGTTTTAGCACTCAGTTGCCAGAAATGTTAACTGTTAATTCATTATCTCTGGTTTATTCACTTGTAAAATTGTGATTAAAAAACCCTGTGATTTCTCCTCGTATCTCTGGATTATCCTCAGTCTGAATGGAATAATAATCTGAAAGTCATTGGTAAGTGACAAAGTAACCACCAGAGTTGCTGCTGTTATTACTCTCTTGAATAATTTGATCTTTTAGTAGCATATAATTAGGAACTTTCAAAACGTGTTTTACTAAGTTTCATAAAAACAGATTATTATCAGGCTACAGATTCTGATATCAAACCACAAAATCTTCTTTTTCATAGAACTTCTTTTAATTATCTATTAATAACCACATTCCCATTTTTACCTCTATATATGTTTAGTTTGTTAACTAAATAAATGTAACCAGTAGGTACTACAGGGAACATAACATATTTCAATTTTGGTCTTTGCCTTCCGTCATCTAATGAAAAGAAAAAAAATATACACACACACACACACACACACTACACACACACTACACACACATACTATGCATACACACACACACATATACATATATATAACAAGTACATAGAAAGAATAAATGCCAAACTACAGGGGGAAAAACACCAGGCTATGACCACTCAGACGAGGGAGGGAGAGTCTTTCATTTGAGGGTTTGTTGCGCCATGACAGATGGGTAGGACTTGGACATGAGACTGACAAGTGACTAAACCGCCAGAGCGTTTTCACACATCAAAAAAATTGCTGACATTTTCTGCTTGGTAAGTTTTCGAGAAATACTTGAGAAATAAGTTTAAAGACCATATTATGATATAGTTCATTAGAACTTGGTAACACTAAAAGCCCCCTATTCTATGCTAACTGTGAACATTCATCTTGACTGAGCTTCCCCTTCATCAAGTTTGTTAGATCTGAAAGGCATCACTAGTGTGTGCGGATCTCATTCCATTGACAACACTGTTTCTCCTATATTCACCCCCTTCTTTGTCCTTCTCATCAGCAAGCTCTAACCTATCTCAGACTTAACAATAATAAACACCTCTTACATACATCTCCAACAATTATTCTAAAAATTCCTGAGAGACCTGTAAATCTTGGTTTTCTACTGCCTTAATCCTTACTCCTTACTCCTTAATCTGAATTTTCATATACACCCAACCACTACCAACAACCACAAAACTGACTAAATACCAACTATGCTACCAAATCCAATAAATGCACAATTGATTGTTCACTCACCTGGGTATCTTGGGGACAACTCACTCTCTCACCTCTTTGAACCACTCTCGCTTAGCTTACTTTGTATGTCACTCTACTGCCCAAAATTAAACACCAGATTTCCTCTTAGGTCAATCCAATTCACTCTCCTCAGATCACTAAGAACTCAACAGAGAGAGAGAGAGAAAGAGAATATCTTATGTACCCCTTATCATCAAATATCCTTTATAACACAATAATTTCTAATTACTGCCTACTTGGGACCTCCATCTGGATGTCCTACATAAATCTCAAAATTGGTCTAATTACTTTATCTCCTCAAACCTTTTTCTCTGTCAATGTTCCTCATCTCAGTAAGGGTGTCATTATACATGTAGTTGCCTATGCCAGAAATGTGGAATCATCCTTGACAGCTTCCACTCTCTTAAGTCCTGTATCTGGCTAATCACGAAGTTTATCAATTGTGTCTTTTAAAAAATTTCCACATCTAGTCACTTCATCTCCACTGCTACCTCTCAAATCAAGGTATCTTCCCTCTCCCCTGTACTAACATGATATTCTCCCAAAAGCCTTCACACATTTACCCAGCCTCCTTCCATATTATTTTCTACACTACAACTGGAGTGATCATTTAAAAACCCAAACAATATCATTTCTGTGTATAAAACCCTTCAAGAGCTTCCAACTGAATATATCTCTACTACTCAGGTTTCTAAGAGTCTTCATGGCCTTTTACAATGGCTAAAATTTAAAAAAAAAAAAAAAAAGCAAGGTGCAATGGCTCACTCCTATAATCCCAGCACTTTAGGAGACTGAGGTAGGGGAATCACCTGAGATCAAAAGTTCAAGACCAGCCTGGCCCATGTGGTAAAACCTCATCGCTACTAAAAATACAAAAATTAGCTGGGTATGGTGGCACATGCCTGTAGGCAGCCACATCCAATCGTTTCTGTGTTGTCCATGACTGTAATAGCACAGCTGAATTAGTTGCAACAGAGACTGTGTGGCCTGCAAGCCTAAAACATTTACTCAGGAGGCTGAGACAGAAAAATTGCTTGAACCCAGGAGAAGGAGGCTGCAGTGAGCAGAGTTCATGCCACTGCACTCCAGCCTAGGTGACAGAGCCAGACTCTGTCTCAAAAAAAAAAAAAAAAAAAAAAAAGCAGTAAGGCAATACCAAGTGCTGGTGATGATGCAACACAACTGAAACTCTCTTACACTCCTTATAGAAATGCAAAATTATACTACTATTTTGGAAAACAGTTCAGGAGTGTCTCTCTCTCTCTCTCTCTCTCTCTCTCTCTTTTTTTTTTTTTTTTGGAGACAGAGTCTCACTCTGTCACCTAGGCTGGAGTGCAGCAGTGCCCTCTCAGCTCACTGCAACCCCTGCCACCTGGGTTCAAGAGATTTTCCTGCCTCAGCCTCCTGAGTAGCTGGGTTTACAGGTGCATGCCACCACACTGAACTACTTTTTGTAGTTTTAGTACAGATTGGGTTTCACCATCCTGACCAGGCTGGTGTTGAACTCCTGACCTCATGATCCATCCACCTCAGCCTCTCAAAGTGCTGGGGTTACAGGTGGGTACCACTGCGCCTGGCCAGGAGTGTCACGTAAAGGTAAACACAAACCACACAGCCCAGCAATCCCTCTCCTACATGGCTATCTAAAAGAAATGAAAATCTGTGTTCACATAGAAGCCTGCAGGCAAATATTTACAATGGCTTTATTCATAATTGTCCTAAACTGGGAAAATTAAAAAAAACTAAACATCCTTCACCTGGTGAGTGACTGATTAAACTGTGACACATCTATGCAATGGAATAATAAACGGAAATAAAAGAGAACAAACTACTGCTACACAGCAACACGAATGAACCTCAAACGCAATATGCTAAATCAGGGGTCAGCAAATTATGGTCTTCAGCCTAAATCTGGCTGCTGCTGCCTGTTGTTGTATACAAAGTGTCACTGGAAGACAGCCATATCCAATCATTTCTGTGTTGTCTATGACTGTAACAGCAGAGCTGCAACAGAGACTGTATGGTCTGCAAGTCTAAAACCTTTACTCTGGCTCTTTACAGAAAAGTCTCCTAATCCCTGCACTAAGCAAGGGAAGCCAGATTCAGAAATCTATATACTATGTGATTCCAGTGCTTCTGTTTATGCCATGTTCTGTGTAAGCAAAGTACAGAGTCTAAAAACAGATGAGTGGTTGCCAGGGTCTGGGGATGGGGGTAGAAGGACTGACTACAAAGGGCATGAAAAAATGGTGAGGATGATAGGAATGTTCCACAGCTTGATCATGGTGCTCATTACGTAACTGTACGTACTTATCAAAACTTACAGAATTGTAAATTATAAAGGGTAAATTTTACTGTGCTTCATACTAGAACTTATACCTCAACACACTTGACTTCAAAAAAATAATAAGTGAATTATGTAAAGAGCATTTATGTGTCAGACACTATTTTAAGGGTTTTGCTTTTTTCTACTCCTTTAATCTTCACAATGACTACAGGAGTTCGGTATTACTATGCTCTTCATTTTACAGAACTATATGAGACATAGAGAAGTGAAGCAGTTGGTCCGTGTACACAGCTGGCTCACGGTAGAGCTGAAAACTGAACTTGGCCTAGCAAGAGACTAAGTGTTACACTACGACACCATTCTGATACCAAACATAATTTGAGAAAAAATTTTAAAAGCAAACTAAATAGTCATCATAGAGTGAGATATGGCCAGCTGCCAAAATCTAGAAAGTAGTTTGTTTGTTATAATTTTGTTTTAAAGGTTTTACTGAACAGTTCCTCAAAAAAAAAAAAAAAATTGTTTTAATATACAGCACTATTAAGGGTAATTTATTTACTTTCTGGCACTACTTTTAAAATAACATTTTATTTTTGTATACTTTTTTCATAAAAGCTGGAAAGTGTTGCAACTGAGAAGCTAAGTACCATGTTTATTTTAGAGGCAGTAAACACAGCCTAAGGCCTTACTTATAATTATGACAGGAAAAAGACTCATTTTGGCTTCATATGGTTTTGAGTCACAAAAACACATCTGCACTCTACCTTTCCTAGAATATGCTGATTGAGGGGAAATAAAAAGGAGAAAAGCAGCAAGAATAAAGCAGGTAACAACATGCTTTAAGACAAGAGGGCATGGGGTTCCAAATCTTCCTAGATCTGCGGTCCCTCTGTTCACCCTCCTTTCTCGGACAGTTTGATGACACGGGAATTTTGGAAATAGATTTCATTGATGGATTGATCCAGAAGTTCTAGGAGAAGCCTTGGAATGGGCACAGGCCCTATATTACGTGGGAGACCAAAACCCTGTGTCAGGCAGAGGGGGTTGAGGGAGGGAAGGGGAGGCGAGGGGAAAGGGGGAAAGAGAGAAAGGAAGGAGGGAGGGAGGGAGGGAGGGAGGGAGGGAGGGAGGGAGGGAGGGAAGGAGGGAGGGAGGGAGGGACCGTAAAGCCCTATGTTCTGAGGAAACCCTGGGCCAACCATCATATTCCTCGAACTTATTTATCCAATCAATATTTTGTGGAGGCCTTCAAGGATTCTATAGCCCAGGGAACAAAACAAAAAGATAAAGAAGCAATTATAACATTGTTTAAAAGTGGATATACCAATAGAGAAAAGGCTATGAAAGCCACAGGGGGCAGCTCTTACCCAGACCTGAGAAGGCTTCTTGGAACATGTAGCTAAATGAAGCAGACAGAAAGTAATTGGCATTAGCTGGGTGGCAAAAACCAGGAAAGGAAGTGGAAAGAGCATGTGCTAAAACCAGAAGTCACACTAGAATGGTTTTCTCTGCTTAGCACACTGCTTTCTTAAAGACCAAATCATACCTCCAATATTTTTAAATTGCTGTATTTCACATATAAATCAGAGTTTCTATCTGAGATAAATTTGCTAAAACTGAGTCGCAGCTGCCATCCTTGGACAGGACTTGTGCGCTCTTGTCAGTCCAGGATTCCTGCTCACGGGCTTCACGCTTGACCCTCATCACTCTTTCCCCTGTAGGCACAAGAGTTCACCAACCTTGGCTTAAAGACAGAACAACTCCAGCTCTGTCAAATTCAGGATCAATTCCCTAATTCAGCCACTGAAACCAGAAGAGAGGAGAGCGCAACACACAAAACAAACTGCCTTTTGCCTAGCATAAATCCAACCACAGCTCCCAAACAATTTTTATCTTGGTGGAATTGGAGAACATCTAATATTTAATATTACTTTGATGTTATTTTTATTATATTTGACTATGGGGAAGTAGATGTTTTTTTCAACTTGTAAACCAATTTTCATCTATAGTTTAGAAAGATAAAATTCTTTCAGCATTCTGATAGCAAACATGCAGATTTTGTCAAGAGACTCACATGAAAACCTACATAGAACTGAAAGCTAAGTTCACAATTTTTGATAGTTTACATTCCAGAGAATGTTCACCCTGAAGAAGATTCAGAATGAGATCAGTTTTACTGTGTCTGTGCATCATTAGACTTGCAAATTAAAAAAAAAAAAATCCTAGACATTTGCAACTTCGGGTGAGACCAAAAACAAGATCTAATAATTAGTGTCTATTTCTGAAAGAAGTGCATATTTAAAGACCACAGGCAATTAACAACCAGGTTGTCCTGTAATCATGTACAGTAATAATTGGAGTATAAAGTAGGGTCTCATGCAAATCACCTCAGCCTGCAACCATCACTCTCTCCCATAATATATGATTTGATCAATGGAATCATTAGATTTAAGGGAAACTGCTTCCCGCTTTTTGTCACTAAAAAAGACTAACCATATTTATATATTCCTAAAAGGAAAATGTACAAGCATCTCCTCACAGTGAATCTTAAGATGTTTTAATGGCCTTTATTCACTTCCTGAATCACTTTGTGATTCTAAAAACTGACATTTTTTCTTGCACTTACTTGAGAGTAAGCAACATTTCTCAGTGTAAACGTATTCGGTGAGCAATTCATGATCACTTCGTAGAGTTGCCAATGGGTACACTGTCATCTCCACTGGAGTCCACAAAAGAGAAAACAAGAGGAGCCCATCCTTCTGGGGTGGGGCTGAGAATGAAGGTCTAGTCTTTAAGTGACTGTGATTCCTTGAGAAATCACACAGAAGTTCTTTCAATAGCAATTAGAAAATATACAAACACTTAAATTATCAAACTTTTTATAGCTAAAAAGTGAGGAAAACCCCTTGGCTCTGTCTGAATATATGTACTTCAAATAAGTTAACAACATAATTGACTACATGAGCTGAGATTTTGGAGATAGGTTTTATTGGTTTTCAAATAAATATCTTTAAAACAGAGAATATGTGCTTGCTCTTCAACTCTAACAACTCACTGAAAGTCAGAGGGCCTGGAGAGTAAGCCTGAGGTTGGGGTAGATAGGGAAAAAGAAAAAGAACCATTAGTTGCCTAGAAGCTGCCAGCTCACACCCCTAATGTTAGCTCCTTAGGTGTCACACACACACTTCCCACAGGAAGGAGGAATCTTTTGACCAGTGAGGAAACCTGTAGTTATCCTGTGAGCAAGTAATTCAGAGAATCAAAATTTGATCCCCGATTTGACTCCAAATCTCATGGCCTCAGCTCTGCCAGGTCATCTTTGCCTATATATGTGGGTCACTTGGGCCTCTAGATCTGACAGCCTTTCTGGCATCTGCAATGCAGAACTGTTGATGGCAGTCAGTGAGATCAGAAGCCCTAGGATCACATTGATCACATTGGTCAGTTAAGCTGTCACCCAGAATTCTATGTAATAGCACTTTTTTCTTTTTCTTTCTTTCTTTTTTTTTTTTTTTTTTTTTTTTTGAGACAGAGTCTCACCCTGTTGCCCAGGCTGGAGGGCAGTGGCGCGATCTCAGCACACTAAAATCTCCACCTCCCAGGTCTGAGTGATCCTCCTGCCTCAGCCTCCCCAGTAGCTGGGACTATAGGTGCCCGTCACCACATCTGGCTAATTTTTGTATTTTTTGTAGAGGCGGGGTTTCACCATGTTGGCCAAGCTGGTCTCAAGCTCCTGACCTCAGGTGATCTATCCTTTTTGTCATTCCAAAGTTCTGGGATTACAGGCATGAGCCACTGCATCTGGCCACACAGCATTTTTTTCTTAGTAATCTGCCTAAAGCATCTGGAGGTAGAGCCAGAAGCAAAAGAGGGCTCACTCTTTCCCCATCCCTCTCAGGTGAATAAAATGATGCCCAACTGAGCCAACCAGGCAGTTCCAAGCTTTATAATCTAGATGGCCTTCAGCTACACTTTAACCTTATGTTCAAAATATGTTTTGGTCAAATTTGTGATGCATACTCATCATTTTTCTGTTACTTATTTCATCAAATATAATTTTTCTAGTTGGTACTCACTATTGTATAATTAGTTTTCATAAATTCTTTGTTGAAATCACAAATTACAAAATAAAATTGGAATTGCCTAACTTCTATTTAAGTCCTCTATTTCTAAAACCACCTAGAAGATGCTTTCCTAGCATAAACATAATTAAACTATTAAGCTGAAGGATGAGGATTGGGGAGAGGGAAGCTAAAGGACTCTCCCCAAAGCATTTATAGAAAGTTTCCTCCATCTACAATATCCGTAAAAAGTTTTTAAAGAGGCCTTAAAATGAATAAATAGTTGAAAATGAAATGCAAAGTCAAATCAAAATGAATGTCAATGTTGCTCAGTTAGCAACAGCCTAGCAGCTCACCAGCTGTCAACGTTAATCATAGCTCAGTCGTTGACTCACTGAGTGACCTATAGAAGTACAGTTAACCTCACTGATTTTGTATGCCAGCAACAAAATAGCATCACAAACTCCTCGAAGGCCTGATGTGAGTTATAACTCAAAGATATTGCTATGGCCCCACTTTGGGGGCTAAGTGTTAAATAAAAACCAAAATTATAAGGAAGATGATAGGATGCTCTTCAGAGAACATTTCCAGCTCTGTCTGCATAATTTTAGTGCTTTGATGAAACATGTCTCTGAAAAAACAGTTAACCATATAGAGTAGTTAAGAATAGTTTCAACTGGCCTTATCTAAAATACAGATTATTCAGAATCCTCATCAAGCTTTAGATATCAGACACATTCCCACAAATTTAGCTATATTTCTAAGAGAAAAACAGTTCTTCCAGGAATCCATGCACAGGATTCTAAATAAGAGAGGCAAATGAATGATACAGTCTTTGGCATAACCCTAACAATAAAATTCTCATCAAAAGAAATATAGCTCATTTGTCAACTAGATTAGAAACTAAATTCAAGACACATATGTAACAGCTAAATGCTTGACAAAACTTTTTCTCTTCTTCCAGAGAACACTCCTGTACAGTAAACTGGAAATGATCCAGTGGGGTGAGACCCCTATAGCATGGCAGACCCACCAGAATAAAGAGACACAGGTCCTTGGGTAATTTCAGAAAAAGGTCCCCCACCTATCCACATTGAACTGTAATGTGAGCAAGAAATAAAGTTGCATTGTGATAAGCCACTGAGCTCTGAGGATTGTTTATTACACCAATTAGCTTACTTCAACTAATACACAAGTATGAGATGTGCTTAGTTTTACAACCCAAGATTTACAACTCCCCTACATTGCACACAGTCCATACGCAATAGTGAACGGGCTATGGATGGATGAGGCATCATCATTTACAAAAACAAAAATTAGGAAATAAATCCATACAGACAACACCTCAAAAGGAAAGATCATCAAATCCAAGCCCTAGAAAGCCAAGGTGCAAAGACATTTCTACCTTCACATTTGATATAACACTGATGGCTCCTTAAGCAAATGGGTAGCATCAAGAGGCTTATGACTCAGCCATGAGCTCCTTCTTCCACCATCAAAAATGGCCACTTTAGTTGATTTTAACATTTAGGTGGGAACTATAGTGATAGATATCCTATGAAGAATGTATTCACAATAGCCAAGATATGAAAACAACTTAAATTCCACTCATCAACATTTGGATGAATACGGAAAAGTAGTATATACATAAAATGGTATATTATTCAGCCTTAAAGAAGAAGAAGGAAATCCTGACATTCCTGACAACGTGCCTTGGAGGACATTATGCTAAGTGAAATAAGCCAGACACCAAAAGACAAATATTGTGTGATGTCACTTATAGGTGGGAGGTAAAATAGTCAAAGTCATAGAAGCAGAGAGTAAAACAGTGGTAAGCAGGGGGTGGGCGGGCAGATGTTGGGCAAAGGGTACAGAGTTTCAGTTACGCTCAAGAAAATATTTTTTTTTTTTTTTTTTTTTTTTGAGATGTAGTCTCGCTGTGTTGCCCAGGCTGGAGTGCAGTGGTGCGAATTTGGCTCACTGCAACCTCTGCCTCTCGGGTTCAAGCAATTCTCCCGCCTCAGCCTCCCAAGTAGCTGTAATTATAGGCATCCACCACCATGCTCCACTAATTTTTGTATTTTTAGTAGGGATGGGGGTTCACCATGTTGGCCAGGCTGATTTCAAACTCCTGACTTCAAGTGATCCACCTGCCTCGGCTTCCCAAAGTGTTGGAATTACAGGCATGAGGCACCACGCCTGGCTGTCAAGAAAAGAATTTTTTAAAAGCAACATTATTCTGCCATCAACAGGTAAGAGGGAAAAACAATAATAAAAACTATATGAGAACATTCATTTTTACAGCACTCCCTAAGGTTTTTTAAAAGAGAAAGACTGCGGCTGGGCACAGTGGCTCACACCTGTAATCCCAGCACTTTCAGAGGACGAGGTGGGCAGATCACCTGAAGTCAGGTGTTCAAGACCTGCCTGGCCAATACAGTGACACCTCTCTATTAAAAAAATACAAAAGTTAGCCGAGTGTGGTGGCGGGCACCTGTAATCTCAGCTACTTGGGAGGTTGAGGCAGAGGGAAGTGCTTGAACCTGGGAGGTAGACGCTGCAGTGTGCTGAGAT
Source organism: Saimiri boliviensis (assembly GCF_048565385.1). NCBI lineage: Eukaryota > Metazoa > Chordata > Mammalia > Primates > Cebidae > Saimiri > Saimiri boliviensis. Next base: position 82,942,611 of record NC_133453.1, read on the forward strand.
CATGCCAGCTGCACTCCAGGCTGGGTGACAGAGCAAGACTCCATCTCAAAAAAAAGGAATGGGAAAGACCGCAAACAAACTTATGCAAAATGCCTCTGGAGATGGAATATTATTTACTAAGGGAGAACAAGCAAGCAAGTCTAGTAGCCTGAATTGACTTACAAAATTAAAAGAAAAAAAAAAAAAAGGAAGAAAAGGAAAGCAAATGTATCGTATGATAGTTTCAGCTACATACACGTTCAGGAAGAGTTACACTGATTTGAAACCTACAGATCCTCCTTAGTTCAAGAACCTGAATAATGTTTCTAATTGAGGTTAGATTTCTTTTTTTCTTTCTGAGTCTCATTCTGTCACCAGGCCAGAGTGCAGTGGCACGATCTTGACTCACTACAACCTCTGCCTCCCAAGTTCAAGCAATTCTCCTGCCTCAGCCTCCTGAGTAGCTGGGACTATAGGCACTCGGCACCATGCCCAGCTAATTTTTGTATTTTTAGTAGAGATGGGGTTTCACCATATTGGCCAGGCTGATCTTGAACTCCTGACCTCATGATCCACCAGACTCAACCTCCCAAATTGCTGAGATTACAGGTAGGAGCCACCATGCCCAGCCAAGGTTAAATTCTTGAAGATGTAAAGGGTCTTCAAAAGATAAACAAATTGTTATATTCAAATAAAGAAACTGCTAAGAAGCAATGCTTAAGTGGAATTTCTGTAATTTAAATTGTTTCTTTATTTTCTTTTTTCCTGCAGATGCCACAAGATTAAATTGTTTCTTAACTGACATCACGTCTTAGATACACTATGCTTATAATTTTCATTTCTCTTCAATCAATCAATACTCATTTGAACTTCAAGTTTCTCTAACTTCTACAAGTTTATCTGTCTAGTCATCAATATAAGCAAAAATGTGCCAACCAAAAATTCAGCTTTTTTTTTTTTTTTTTTTTTTTTTGAGACGCAGTCTTATTCTGTCACCAGGTCGGTGTGCAGTGGTGTGATCTTGACTCACTGTGACCTCTGCCTCCTGGGTTCAAGCAATTCCCCTGCCTCAGCCTCCTGAGTGGCTGGGACTACAGGCGCCCACCACCACACCCAGCTAATTTGTGTATTTTTAGTAGAGATGGGGTTTCACCACATTGGCCAGGCTGGTCTCGAACTCCTGATCTTATGATCTGCCCACCTCAGCCTCCCAAAGTGCTGGGATTACAGGCATGAGCCACCGTGCTCAGCCTCAGCTATTTTTTAAATATCTTTTATTATAGCTTTCTTATTATGCCTGACAAGGCTAGGTCTAATTTCAAATGTTCATATCCTACCTCAGGGGAAGGGGAAGAAGTATAGCAGATACTAAAGAAAGACCCGCTATTGCCAGGTACTGAGATCACTGATTTGTATGTATTGACTTACCTGGCAGAAAAAAAAAGCCTGTGAGTAAAGTGACATTATCTTTACTGTATGAAAAAATCGGAATTCTGGTAATTTTTATGACCTACACACAACAAGTTCACCAAAACCCAGCCATACTCATGTAACAGACACATTCAGGAAGCTAAATGTTGCTTTATTTGGGGTCTATTCAAATAAATCCTAAAGCAGATCTTATTTTGACTAGAGTTGATCATTCTTTTTTTTGCTTTTTGTCCCATCTTATCTTTTGTTACTGACTTTAAAACCTTTGAGTCATTGGTACTACTAATCAAAAAGCACTGCTTTATTAGAAACCCTTACAAATAAGGTATGGAGAGGGAGAGACCGAAATTACAAGTTAAAACAATGTTTTCAAAATCCCTGCTGATTTTAATTATCCATGCATCACTTTGCCTCTCATTAGCATAAATATTTTTCTTCCTGGATTTTGCTGACACTAACAAAGGTAGTATAGGCTTACCTGTATTTCAACTCACCTAACACATCACTGTTGTGAGAGTTGTTTTGTTTTGCTTTGTTTTTCATAATAATACATATACAGAGTGAACTGCAGTATTTCCTACGTAAGCCACTCAAAGGCACAAAGAATTGATGTCTCTTACAAAGTGAGAGGCTATTTTGCAAATCTGTCATCAAATAGCTATTACTATATCACATCCTCTAACATCACTGACTTTGGGAAAGAAGAAATAAGTTTAACTGCATTCCATTTCAAGCTAAAATGAAAATTCAGATTTATATCCCACCAAAAGTTAAGAGCTTTTTTCCCTAATATTGCCTGTTTTTAAAAAATGTTTCACCACAGAATCCTGATAAATGGAAATCTCAGAAGGGGCAACATTTTTTGAAAGCTTCCTATGTTCCGGGAACTCTCCCAGGCTTTTTAGCAAACCTATGCAGAAATTATCACTTTTATCCTTATTTTACAGAAGGTAGGAAATGAGGCTGAGAGAATTTAAGAAAATCATCCAGAGTCACTTAGCTATTAAGACATAGAACTAGCTGTTCACAATAGACAAGATATGAAATCAACCTAAATGTCCATCAACAGTTGACAGGATAAAGAAAATGTGGTGTATATACACATAATGGAATATTATTCAGTCATTAAAAGGAATGAAATAGCCCGGGCATGATGGCTCACGTCTGTGATCCCTGAACTTTGGGAGGCCGAGGTGGGTGAGCTTGAGCTCAGGAGCTCAAGACCAGCCTGAGCAACACGGCGAGCCCCATCGCTATTTAAAAAAAAAAAAAAAAAAAAAAAAAGACTGAAATCCTGTCATTTGCAACAACATGATGAGCCTGGAGGACATTATGTTAAGTGAAATATGTCAGGCACAGAAAGATAAATACTGCATGTTCTCACTCACATCTAGGAGCTAAAATAAATTGAACTCACAGAAATAGAGAGTAGCAATGTAGGTGTTAAAAGCTGGAAATGGGAGAGGACGGGGTAGACACGAAGAGGTTGGTGAATGCACACAAAGTTACAGCTAGATGGAATAAGTTCTAGGGCCTCGTAACACTATAGGCTGAATATGGTTAACAATCATTTAGTGTTATTTTCAAACAGCTAAAAGTGAGGATTTTTAATGTTCACAATACAAAGAAATGATCAATGTTCGAGGTGATGGATATGCTAATTACCCTGATTTGATCATTACACATTGTATATATGCACAGAAATATTCTGCATTTCATAAATATGTACAATTATGACATGTTGAATAAAAATAAAGGGATAAACATGTAAATAAATAAAGGTAAGGAAGCATACCCCAAAAAAGAAAAGTACTGCTAGGTGTTGGATGCAGGCAGTCTGCAGAGACTGCTCTAAAGATCACACTCTTGGTCTTTTTGTTCTGTTGGTGATGAAAGGCATCAGTGAGAATTTCTCACTTCCCTGATTCTAAGAAGATCATTCCTCTCATTAAAAAGAGATCTTGGGAGGAATGATCTTTTTAGAATCCGGGCGCCTGTAATCCCAGCTACTTGGGAAGCTGAGGCAGGAGAATCGCTTGAACTCGGGTGGTGGAGATTGCAATGAGCTGAGATCACACCACTGCACTCCAGCCTGGGCAACAAATGCGAAACTCTGTCTCAAAAAAAAAAAAAAAAGAGATCTTGATTTCCATGTTCTGAAGCCCACTTCCCTGCCTATTTATGGTGCAGGGGTGGGGTGTGGGGGTGGCAAAAAAAATTTCACATCCGGGCTTTGAGAAAGCTCTCAGTGGTTCTCAGGTTTTCACCTCAGCTCACAAAGCCACCACACCTTCAGACCAGGTCATGGAAGGAACGTAGAATGTGTTATGTGAGAAAGACCACCCTTCTGACCCAATAGATTTTTGTCATATCAACCACATAACTGGGGTTAAAAAAAAATGCCCACATCATCACATCAACTTTTCCAGTGAGGACCTGGAAGGTATGAAATAAATGTTAATTTTAAAAAAAAAGTTTTAAACAGTGCCATTGAACTATAACGAAAAGAAAAAAGACTAGGGTAGCCCTATGTTCAATCCCTGTACTCTTTCACACCCTATTCTTGTTTCATTCTCCCTGGCCACTCCCATCCAGGCCTTCCCATCTTCCTGAAGACTCCTCATGCAGCTCTGACTTTAATGCTCTCTACTTCCGTGGCTCAAGGTTTACTTGTTTACAAGTACTCCATGGCCCCTCTTCCTAATTTAAATTTATCTCTTCATCTATTCCATTCTCCCACCAGCCTGGACATAGAAAAAGGAGGCTCCTCTATGAAGTGCTACTTCCCTTTCACTAGACTTTAGACTGGATAAGAAGACCTCCAAGTTTCATCCAACTAAAAGTTTATTATTAAACCAACCTATACTAAACAGTGAATGGCAATTAACTTGCTCTAAAAAGTCTCCACACCACCACAGAGGTGTCTGCTTGTTCCATCCACAGTGGGGTTGGTTTCATTGAATGGTAAAATGCTTATCTCCCAGTACTCAGACCCTTGTTCCTTGGCATATGGCTGGTCTGGGGAGAGAAAAACTCAAGCTGCCTTTGTGGAAACTGTCACGTGCTATGGGTGGAAAAGAAAGAAAGGAAGACAAGGAAATGAAGAAGCCGCTCTAAGACCACCCTAAAAGCCCTCAGATGCAGAACTGAAGGCCTCGAATGTAGATATTATCTGTGGCCACAAACTTCTTTCCCTGCAGGTGGACACGAGCAAAAGAAGTCAGCCAACCTTCATCTCCTTTCCTCATCAACCTCCTTGTTGGAATTGAAGATTTAGGCCACCCACCTCCAAAAGAATAATAATAATGATAATAATCACCCTCTCCTTAGGTTATAATGACCCTCACTGTCCTCTATCTCTTCTAAATCTGACCTGTTTCCCTTAGAAAATAAAAATAATAAACATCTAGAATTCACTTGGCTCAACAACGGGCACTGTTCATCATTCATAAACATAAGTAACAGCAGTGTTAACAATATGCTTGTAGGAAGAAAAGCTATACTATGAAGTAAAGTGAGACAAAAGCATAACTGCTACCACCTCTAACCCCTAACCTGCTCCCAGAAACACCAGTCTCCACGGACGCCTCTATTCTCCCACCTACAGTGGCTCTGATTCAAGCAATTGCATTAAAGGTAAGTGAAATCACATCTTACTCCATTTCAATCTGTCTTATGTTTAATTAATTTTTTGAAGTATATACAATCGTTGTCCTTGCAAGTATAAGGTAATTTTTTAAAGTATATACTATAGTTTCCTTTGCAAGTATAAGGTAATTTAACTACAGAACTGATTCAAAGGTTTTCAAGAGCTGACCTGGCATCTAAACACTTACAGCACTGTCTCATCACCAAACATGTTTTAACAATGTACCAACTTTTACATTCAATCCATTTGTATTTAGAATATAGCCCCTGCCTGTATTTTAGGAAAGAAGCTTTGCCCTGGGAACCCCAGAAACTTTGTCCTGGGAGTACCAAATGGGCACATACTGGGGCCAAGAAGACAGAGCATGGAAGAACATAGCAAAATGTGCCAAAACCAAAGTCAGTGGTGGCTGTCTAGGACCTCAGGATCTTGGGGTCTCAAAACTAACTTATTCTCACTAAAAGGCAGTTTATCAGTTGGGATCTTCTTAGAAAACTAGAATAAATATAAAAATATAGTAGGTAAACAACCTGTAACAAGCCAATACTTGAAGCATCACTCTGCAGAAAAATGGAGCATACCTAGTCACATTTAAGGCCTCAGCTTCTACAAACAAAAATGTAGCCAATTAATGTGTCTCAAAGGGAAGACTTTTCTTGACTACTGAAGTCAGAAAAACTCTCCCCCTAGAATGGTTCTGATGGGCAGATATTTTCTGAGAGAGGACAGCTGAGTTAATGGAGGCCTGTGGTCATTTTATGTCAATGGCTGGAATAGGTTGTTTCCTCTTCTCATGCTTGCTTTTATTTTTTATTTATTTTTGCCGGTACCTATGGCTACATCACATCTGCTAACCCCCATAAATACATGCTAATGGCAGTATCTTAAAGGGACAGGAATCGGCATAAAAGAAACAAACACAGTTGGATTTCTTATGCAACTCACTGATTGCATATGCCTGTAGGAATTTTTTTCAACACAACTTATCAAGTTAAAATTATAAATGACTTCAAGCTGCTAGTATCCATTTCATTTGGCTATTAGGGTAATCAGGACGTCTAACTTTGGAACGATAAAATGATAAAATGTCCCAGGAATCAACAGGTCTTCATTTTGCCTTGATTTTACTGAATAAAATCCACCTGTAACTTGACTGCTTGGGGGCAAAATCTCTTCTATTTATTCTATTTGGTAAGTTCAATTATTAGAGAGAAATCAAACCAAAAAAATAGATGAAACAGTATTACCTAGGTACAAATATAAACTGTGAAGTAGAATATGCTTACTGTGGTTAAAAGACATAAACCATGTATAAATTTAGCAACAACTCATCATATTAGATATCGTGACCTTTGGCACTGGCATTTTTCAGTATCGTTTCAGATAGCACCAGTAAAGATGGCAGAAGTAATCTAATCCCTTAATGCCCATGTCCCAAACAGAAGTGCACTTCTGATATAGCCTCAGCAGAAGCAACATCTTTTCACACTAAGGTAATCTTTTAAAAGAAACAGTACATCAAGCATGATCAATGGATGAGGAAGAGTTTCAATACCAAGTCAGTGAACGAATAATACTATTGTATGCATCAAAACTCCACAATGAACCTGATAAATATGTCTAATGTTTATGTGTCAGTTAAAAAAAAAACCTACAACATACATTCATTGAGAGTGATGTCTTCACAGTTCAGAATGCAAAAGAAAGACTAACATTAATCAAAAGACTATTTTATATCACCCATCTTTAGCAGGAATCACATAAAATTGGCTCGTTGGGTTTTTTAATGATAAGCCAGCATGCTAATTCTTCCTAATATGTGTTTGTATTTATTTATTTTACAGATTGATTGATTGAGGCAGGGTCTCACTTTGTCACCCAGGCTGAAGTGCAGTGGCACAATCTAAGCTCACTGCAGCCTCCACCTTCCAGGCTCAAGCAATCCTCCTACCTCAGCCTCCAGAGTAGCTGAGACTACAGGTGTATACCACCATGACCAACTTTTTTATTTTTTATTTTTGTAAGTAACTTTTTTATTTTTGTAGAGAAAGGGTTTCACCATATTGCCCAGGCTAGTCTCCAACTGCCTTGGCCTCCCAAAGTACTGGGATTACAGGTTTGAGCCAGTGAACCTGCCCTAATATGTGTTTTTAAAGTGATCCTCATTCAGGACATGGAATTGCAAGCAATTTGCCTGACTTCACCACCTTGCACCACAAAGAAACAGAAACAAGAAGTATAAGACAAACCATGGCTTAAAGGCAACCACAAAACTGCATAAAATGAATCACTCAGTTACAAATGGTTTGCAAAATTCCTTCACCTTCATCTTTGAAAAAGAAATACACTACACAGCCGGTATCATAAAATGTCCTAATGACATGGGAGAGGGGGAACAAGAGACTGATAGTAATTCATAAGGTGGCCGCCAGCCTTTCAGGCCTGAAAAGAACAAAGCCATTCAGCAAAGTTATTTCCTGGCATCAATTTGAACTATGGGAAGTCACAGTTATAATGCAAAGAAAAAAAAAAGAAAAGAAACTGAACACTTAAAAATATTTGGAAACTTCATATCAACCTCATTTTCAAGGCCTTCTTCCATTAAAATTTTTATGTGATACAAAGTAATACTTCATAAGTAACTAAACCTTGAAGAAATAAAACCAGGATTCAGCTGGGCCTTTTCTTTGCCATTTCCTTTCTCAGCTGCCTGCCTTCTAATAAGACAAACTTTTGGCAGGAACATAGAAGGTATCCAGACATGTCGATGAATTAGACGAGGAAAGTCTAAATGAAGAAACCCTGGCACTCATAAATGAAGCAGTCTTTTAAAAACCAAAGAGCCAAAACAGAGGCTAAATAATGCTTCCTGAAAAAGAAATTCACTTTTTAAAAAAGGAGATACACACGGTTCTCCAGGATCATTAAGGCAATGTTCTAAATTAGTATCTTTCAGATCAAACTGAGAAACTTCGCAAGTAATTTCTAAACAAAACCGTTAGTGCACACACTTCCCATAGACAGTTCTTTAGCAGATTTAGGTTGCATACTGTAATCAACACAAGTACAGTTACTTACTTGTTTCCTTCTGTAATGAGCAAACTGAGAAAGTCCTAAAACAGTTGCAAGAGCACCTCCTCCAACAAGAATCGTCCCTTTCACTGCCTTTTGAAATGCCATTTCTTAGCCTACAAAGAAAAAAAAAAGAAACAAAAACAAGTTAATTGGGATGGTTATCGCATAACTATCCCAATAATAAAAAGACACTGTGTAAATTATGAAACTATGTTAAACTAGAAAAGAAAACATAAAATAAGGAAATTACTAACATACCAATGCATATACTGCAACTCAAAAGAAATAGCCAAAAAAGTCTAGACAAGGGGAGTGATTATGTAAAAGTGACTTTCTGATCTGACAGGAATTAAAGAAAGAAAAGCAAATGAAGAGACAACTGAGGATATTTAAACAGTATAAAGTCAAGAGAACTGTGAAAAGAAATGTCACTGGGTATTTGACAAAACTGCATGCTATACTTGCAAATTTGTTCCAAACCTAATCCTCTCCTCAAGGAGAACCAGTAGAACCAGACAATAAACATCAGACTGCTTCAGGTTCTTTGGCCAGTGTTTAATTCAAATTGCGGTACAACTCCCTTCCCAAATTTTTCCCTTTCTAATGAAGTTTTCACTAGAACCAAAAGCCAGCACAGTTATATTTCTGTCATTGAGTCGACGAGGCACAGTGCCTCACACTTGTAATCCTAGAACTGTGGGAGGCTGTGGTGGCAGGTGCCTGTAATTCCAGCTATGCAGGAGGCTGGGGCAGGAGAATCACTTGAACCTGAGACATGGAAGTTGCAGTAAGCTGAGATCATACTGGGCGACAGAACTAGACTTCATCTCAAAAAAAAAAAAAAAAAAGAGTATACTTTACAGATAAGAAGTCAGAGAATACCATGCCTTAAAGCTTTCACAAACTGACCAATCTAACCCGCTATAATTCCTTTCATTAGGGGAATTTAACAAAAAGAAAAAAGTTTTCTTCTGGCCAGAGTTGCATGACACCAAAATTTTAAGAGAAAACCCTCCAGATCAAGCACTCACTGTATATTTGTGGCTCATTGTATTTATATTGTTTTCTCTCTTTTTTTAAGACACAGAGTCTGGCTCTGTCACCCAGGCCGGAGTGTGGTGGCTCAACTATCACCAACTGTAAACTCAAACTCCTGGACAAGCGATTCTCCTAAGTAGCTGATACTACCAGTGCATGCCACCATGCATGACTAATCTTTCTTTCTTTCTTTTCTTTCTTCCTTTATTTTTTTTCCTGGAGAGACAAGGTCTTGCTGTGTTGCCCAAGCAATCTCCTTCCTTGGCTTCCCAAAGTGCTAAGATTACAAACATGAGCCACGACTTCATTGAATATTTCTAAAGTTCTGCATCGTCTTAGCTCTTACCTTTCCTCTCACTTGTTTTCCACAACTGGACTGATAATGAAATTTTCTAAAGTTTTGTTGAGGACTTAAAAATTATTCTTTAACTTTCTCAGAAACCAAAAAGATTGCATAAAAATGAAAATTCCACCAAAAATCCTTTTTTCCACTTTAACTCTGTTAAATGTAAAAAGATAACCCTGTGCGATCAACTAAAAAATTTCTAGGGTTGAGTAATTTGACCTGCCTAAGACTTTCCTTTCACAAAAGCAGGAAAACAGGGAAGCCACTACCCTATCTCCTTGTACAGATCGACCTCTGGCCTGTCTGCACAACACACCTTACATTCTACTGATATCTCACAACTCAAGAAGGTAATTTATTATAAAGGTAGTTTTAACTTAGGATACTAAAAAAACCAGTGTCTCAACAAAAATTATAATACAGTTAAATATTTGAGTTCATACTGAATAAACTGTATCTATTACCATATTATCCTAAAGAATTGTAATACAGTTGATAATTATCATTCTATAGAAAACTCATTTTGGAATACTATAAAATACTGAAATTTGGTGGCATTTAAAAAATTTTTTTCTTCTGATCTCATTCTGACAAACTCCTAAATTCTAAAACTTGTCTTTTTAATTAAGATTCTTCCCAGGATTGGAGTCCACAAGTTTGAGGTTGCAGTGACCTACAATTGTGCCACTGCATTCCAGCCTGGGAGACAGAACAAGATCCTGCCTCCAAAAAAATTTTTAGCCTGGGTGCAGTGGCGCACACCTGTAATCCCAGCACTTTGGGAGGCTGAGGCAGGCAGATCACCTGAAATCAGGAGTCCGAAACCAGCCTGTCCAACATGGTGAAACCCCGTCTCTACTAAAAATACCAAAAACTAGCCAGGCATAGTGGCGGGCACCTGTAATCCCAGCTACTCAGGAGGCTGAGGCAGGAGAATGGCTTGAATCCAGGAGACGGAGGTTACAGTGAGCTGGGATCGCACCAGTGCACTCCAGCATGGACAACAAGAGTGAAACTTCCTCAAAAAAATTAAAGATTCTTACCAGGAAAATATTTCACAAGCATGTACTCGGCTCCTGGAGGTCTCTTCTTTACCATCCCTTTGCTATACCAACCATCTTCTCTTTCCCAAATTATGCAGGATAGTTAGTATATGCTAGATAGAGGCCTCCATTCATCATTCCATTAACCCTAGGCAAAACCTTATATCCTAGGTTGCTGGGATAGCAAACACTGTAACTTAGCAGGTACCCATTTATCATAGCTCACTATCACCAATCAAGGTACTGCTGTAAACATTCACATGGGTGCCTATCACACAACAATGGAAGTCCTAGCAGCCAAGAGATAGCATGCTGTCTCAAGACTAACTGGGTTCCTCTGACAATTGGACACAGAATAAAGTCCTAGTTCTATTTACCTTAAACAATGCACATGCCTAACTCACAGACAGCAGCATGGTGGTCCCTTGGATGTAAGTGTTATGACTGATTGACTTATCACTGCTTCTGTCTTGTTGATAATGTCATTGCTGACCTCACAAAGGATACCACACATGGCCAACTGAGGGATGTTATATATAACACAGTCAATGAAAATGTTTCACTGTCAGAAGTGTCCATTCAGCCAGTTAAGTTTGAGGCCAGTATTTCCAAATGTGTGGGTCCCTATGTTCCCTGCCTACCTTACAGTATTATTTTAATTTGATTTGTCTGAGACCAAAACTTACAAAGGAGGAGATTTTCATGCATTTTCCCAATGAGCCATTTAATACTATCAAAAAACTACATTCTCATATCATCTTGCAGACTTAGCAATAATATCGACTATAATCAATAGTTTTCCTTTTTCAATAATTTCATAAAATAAAATATGCTTGGGGCTCATTACTTCTACTGTAATCAAATCCTTCTGTATGGTCATCTGGCTAACTCAAAGGCAAGAATCAGTTTCACCTTGCTTTCCTAAGATTATCATTCCGATTGTTGTTATTGTTATGAATGGTACAATATCACTGCCATTTATTACTTACTTGGTAACAGGTACGGTGCTTTTAAGTATTTATATATACCAGCTCATTTCACCTTCACAACATCTAATTTCATAAGAGGGGTAGTGGTAGTTCAGAGGAAATAGGAGATTTCCCCAAGTCACTGCCTAGTAAGTGAGAAAACATGACTGAGTTTACGTTCTTAACCCCTGGGTGGTTCTGCCCTGCCTTTGGTCTCAAAAGGCAACTTCTCCCCAAAAGCTATACCATATTTTGTTGTTACTCCCAAAAGAAAGCCCTATTCTCAAACAATCACCCAAAACATTCAGTCCCTTGGCATTTGGGTTAATCTCTAAGACAATGAAGAAGTCTCTAGCAGAATATCTACTAATAATCTTCTGCCAGGTAATGTAAGAACTTTGTTTTAGGGTCAGGTGTGGTGGCTCATGACTGTAATCCCGGCACTTTGGGAGGCTGAGCCAGGTGGATCATTTCAGGTCAGGAGTTCGACACCAGCCTGGCCAACATGCTGAAACCTTGTCTCTACTAAAAACACAAAAATTAGCTGCGCAATAGTGGCACATGCCTATAATCCCAGCAACTTGGAGCCTGAGACAAGAGAAGCCCTGGAGCCTGGGAGGCAGAGGCTGCAGTGAGCCGAGATGGTGCCACTGTACTCCAGTCTGGGCAACAGAGTGAGAACTTGCCTCAAAAAATAAAAAAAAAAAGAATGTTGCTCTAATGCTGAAAGAAATTTAGAACTATATAAATATAAATCCTGCTGTGGACAACATGTACCCATTTACCATTGTAAGGAGAAACGTTTTCATATTGATTACAAAGAAAAAAATATTATTTCCTTCTAAGTAACAGCTTTACTAGGAAACTAGCAAAGAAGGGGACCAAAAATATACACAAATCTTTACTAACTCCTGCAATAAAAGTTCAAGAAAGCCAGAGGGGGAAAATATTAAAAAATAGAATTAGCTTATTTATTACAGCTTCACATCCATGTTATAGCCTTTTAATTAAATCACATATGTGCTGACTCAGGACTGGCTGCTGCACTGACAACAAACCAGAGCTAACTCTATTTCTTGCAAGGAGAACACCAGTTCAGTTGGCAAAACCTAAACAAATGGTGCTCACCTGAATATACCTGTGAGTTTATCAACTAACTGCCCACGAGGAATATATCATCTTTGTGTAGGATTAAATATCAAAATGTGCCTTGGATCTCTGAACTCTGTCTTATAACTAGTTGTGCTATACTGAGTGTTATAAATAGAAAAAAAAAAAAGGCAACATGCTCTATTATTTTAATGTTGCAAGAAATTGACTGAAAGAATTAAAGAAGACTTCAGTGAAGACAGGATTTTGGAGATGGGTCTTGAAGGGGAAAAAGGAACTTGGAGGGGAGTGAGTAGGGAACATTACAGAGAAAGACAATTGGAGAGAGAGGAGCATCAGGTAGGTTCTAGGTATACAAGTAATTATCCAGTTTGGCTGGAGATGGTATACAGCTAGAAACGGGGTTTAAAAAGAAGTCCAGGGAGCAAGAGAGAGGAAGACTGTGCACATGTGAAGTAAAATATGTCTATGATATCCTGTTGGCAATGCTGTGAGGGACTGTAGATTAGGGAAGTAAGACATGTTGTCTAATGTTCTGTAAAGAGTATTCAAGCAGATTTTTGTGCTGAAGCTTACAAAGACAGAGAGACCAATTAGAGGGCAATGGAATAGACCTCATGTGAGAGGAGAGCCTGGTTTAAGGCAACATTAAAGTGTGCAAATCTAGAGACTGGTGTTTTCCAAAAATCTCTAAGGACAGCACTCAATTAGAAAGGATGAAAAGACCTGACAACCAATTACAGGAGGCAACAGGAAGAGACTGAACACAATAAGGGGTTTTAGTTTGGGCAGCTGCAAAAGCCACAATATTTCAATATTAAAATCTAGAAAGAGAAGCAGGTTTAAGGAAGAAGAGAAGCTGAGCTTGCAACTAAGAAAACTGGAGATCTTGGCAGGGTGGGGTGGCTAGCGCCTGTAATCCCAGCACTTTTGGAGGCTGAGGCGGGTGGATCACCTGAGGTCGGGAGTTTGAAACTGGACTGCCCAACATGGCGAAACTCTGTCTCTACTAAAAATACAAAAAAAAAAAAAAAAAAATTAGGCGGGTGTGGTGGTGGGCGCCTATAATCCCAGCTCTTCGGCAGGCTAAAGCAGGAGAATCACTTGAACCTGGGAGGTGGAGGTTGTTGTGAGATCACACCATTGCACTCCAGCCTGGGCAACAAAAGTGAAACTCCATCCTCCACCCCAAAAAAGAAAATTTGAGATCTTGACAGAACATCTACTCACAGAAAACAGAAAACATAGATATGTGGGTCTAAAACTGCAAAGATTAATAAGTACTCAGGAAACTTTTGCCTAGAACTGACAGTTGTAATTGCTACACAATAAAATGTACTTAGTGCTAGGAAACAAAAACTAAATTTGCCACTTGTCAAAGTTTGCTGACCCTTGTTTGTAGCTGACTGCTGCAACTTAATCTGGCTCAGCTGAATTCTCAGATGTCCTTGTGGGCTCCCTGCATAGATGGAGTGACTTTAACAAAGAACAACTCACATCCTATTTCATTTAAGTCCCTGAGGGCACCCACCTCTTCTGCCTCCTCCCATTCATAGGCAAGACAACTATGCATAAGCAAATTTACTCCAGAACCAGACTGCACTTCCTGACCTCTGAAATGTCTTTAAAAAGTACTCACTCTCCTCCTCATCTTCCTGTCTTATCTTCTTTCTTCCAGCAGGCTTACTTATCAAAATATAAACCTAACACAAGTAAGAACCATGCAAATAGGCTGGGCCCGTGGCTCATACCTGTAATCCAAGCAATTTGGGAGGACAATGCAGGAGGATTGCTTGATGTCAGGAGTTCAAGACCAGCTTGGATAACAAAGCAAAACTCCATCTCTATTTAAAAGTTTAAAAATTAGCAGAGCATGGTGGAGCACACCTCTAGCTCCAGCTTCTCAAGAGGCCAAGGTAAGAGAATCACGTGTGCCCAGGAGGTTAAGGCTTCAATCAGCCATGATCGTACCACTGCACTCTAGCCTGGGCAACAGAGCAAAACCCTATCTTAAAAAATATATAGGCCGGGCGCGGTGGCTCAAGCCTGTAATCCCAACACTTTGGGAGGTTGAGGCGGGTGGATCACGAGGTCAAGAGATCGAGACCATACTGGTCAACATGGTGAAACCCCATCTCTACTAAAAATACTAAAAATTAGCTGGGCATGGTGGCGTGTGCCTGTAATTCCAGCTACTCAGGAGGCTAAGGCAGGAGAATTGCCTGAACCCAGGAGGCGGAGGTTGCGGTGAGCCGAGATCACGCCATTGCACTCCAGCCTGGGCAACAAGAGAGAAACTCTGTCTCAAAAAAAAAATATATATATATATATATTATATATTATATATATAATATATATATAATATATATTATATATATAATATATATATAATATATATAATATATAATATATATATAATATATATATAATATATATATAATATATAATATATATATAATATATAATATATAATATATATATATATAAAATAAAATAATTCCGATGTTTAAAAAAAGAATCCATGCAAATAGATTTATCACTCCTCTGTGGAATAAGCCCTGGGTCCCTTTGTCAGAGGCCTGTGAACCAGAGCACTCCATCTTGAATAGGAACTGGGTAAAATAAGCCACCCCTTGTTTAGCATATAATCAAGAAATAACCATAAAATTGGGCAACCAGCAACCCTGTGTCTATGGAGTACTCACTCTCTTATTCCTTCACTTTCTTAATAAACTTGCTTTCACTTTACTCCATGGACTTGCCCTGAACTCTTTCTTGCGTGAGATCCAAGAACCCTCTCTAGGTGTCTGGATGGGGAACCCTTTGCTGTAACACCTTTATGTTTACCAAAACTCTCCCATCTTTCTGGCTTCTTATATAGAAACCTCAATTACTTCCCCATACTCTCCATTAGTTTAAGAAAAAAATGGGAACTTTTCAGGATTGTGATTTTTTTTTTTTCTTTTTTTTGCGCCTGGAAGTGAGGCTTCCGGGGGCGGAGCTAGGATTGTGATTCTTACGCCAGCATAAAAATAGGCATATTTCTCTCCATCCCTTACAAGCATGACCAGTGGAAGGGTGGAAAGTTCGGCTCAAAGATCAATTACAGAAGAGTAATTTCAACAACCAGCCTTGCTGTTCTTGGTGCATATATTCTCCAGGAAGATATAAAGGCATCCCGTATCTGCCCTCCCATGTTTACTGCAGCACTAGTCACAATAGCCAAGATTTTGAATCATCCTAAGAGTCCATCAACAGACAAACAGATAACAAAAATGTGGTACATATACAAAACGAAGTAGTATTCAGCCATAAAAAAAAGAATGACATCAGGCCAGGCACAGTGGTTCACGCCTATAATCCTAGCACTTTGGGAGGCCAAGGTGAGCAGATCAGTTGAGGATATAAGTTTGAAACCAGCCTGGACAACATGGTGAAACCCTGTCTCTACTGAAAATACACAAAATTAAGCAGGCATCGTGGCACACACCTGTGATCCCTATTCAGGAGGCTGAGGCAGAAGAATCACTTGAACCCAGGAGGCGGAGGTTGCAGTGAGCTGAGATCATGCCATTGCACTCCAGCCTGGGTGACAGAGCAAGACTCTATCTCAAAAAAAAAAAAAAAAAAAAAAAAGAATTTATTGCACATTTGAAAATAACTAAAAGAGTATGATTGGAATGTTCATAACACAAAGAAATAACAAATGCTTAAGGTGATGGATACCCCATTTACCCTGATATTGTTGTTACTCATTACATGCCTGTAGCAAAATATCTCATGTACCCCTAAAATATGTATACATTCTATGTACACAGAAAAATTAAAAATAAATAAAAGTGATCCATGCCCTTCCAATTACCTACACTGAGAAATTCAGATGTACAAGGCATTTAAAAGATAAAATAAGAACTCCAAGATGTAATCTAGAGTAGCCCTTTAATCACTAAGCCCTTTACCTCAGCCTTTTGTGGTCCAAAGGTAGCAAACGCTCTTACCCTTCAGCAGTGCAGCCACCTGCTCCTGTAGTTGTGCATGCAAAACCACTCCTTCAACTATTTTGAGTTGTGTCACACTGTCACAGCCATGGAAGGCACAACTCAGAGGGCCAGGCCTCACACTTGCATACAAATCCAATGACTTACTGAAGAAAAGTGCATGAGTTTTACAAAATAAGTGTATAGGCCCTCACCAGAGAAGATCCTAGCAAAGAAGTCTGTAATCATGGACATCTTGACATCAAGTCCACAGCAAAATAGAAGGAGTGAGCTCAAAAGCATCTTCCTTCCCACCAGCACCCTTTTAACTATAGAAGTCAGGATCTCTGGGTGGCTTGAACTAGATGTGTTTTAGCAAGCAAACCTTTTATTATTCCAATTAATGTGATAAAAAATGTGTTGATTCACTGGAAGGAGATGTCTCATAGTTCAGACACCAAACATGCTGATAAAGTACCTACTCACACAAGCAACAATCAAAGCACATCATTCACTACTCTTTTCCCAAGGTTTATTTGACTGTGGGGATCATGGCTAGCACTCTGCCTACAAATGTATTCCCCCCAGCCAAGCAGAGAAGGACTTACACACATATATCTTACACATGTGATTCCTACAGAAACATACAGAGAGCCCTCCAGTGTACTTTTTAAAAGCTGTCAGACCTAAATGAACAAAATAGTCAAACAGAAGAGGCTCATTAGCCTGTTCTCTGGAAACAGAGAGGAGGTCTAGTCCATAATCTGAAAGTTAATTCTCCTTTCTTGTTGTGGCTTTTAAAAAGGATTTTTAAAAGGCCAACACTCAACAGGAAATTGACACAAACCTTCTTCACAAAAGATGATCCCTATGGAAAGTTCTAAGAAAACAGAAGACACTTTCAGCCTTCCTTAGCCTTTCCTCTATTTTTCTTTTCGAGACAGAGTTTCACTCTTATTGCCCAGGCTGGTGCAATGGCTCAATCTCAGCTCACCGCAACCTCCGCCTCCTGGGTTCAAGTGATTCTTCTGCCTCAGCCTCCCGGGTAGCTAGGATTACAGGCATGCGCCACCACGCCCAGCAATTTTTGTATTTTTGATAGAAACAGGGTTTCTCCATGTTGGTCAGGCTGGTCTCCTAACCAAAGTGCTGGGATTACAGGCATGAGCCACAACCTTGCCTTTCCTCTATTATATCAAAAACAAAAACACACAAACACAATAACCTATAGTTGTAAAGAATATACACACTTAAAAGGATATCAAACAACAAACAAAAGGGCTTTTCTGAAGTCACTGATAAAAGCATTACCCTGATAACACAAGATAAATCAAAGAACATTAGTCAACAGAAACATGTGAAACATAATGGATCCTCAGGTTCTAAATACACAAATTTTGGACTAGGTGGAGGAGGCTAAAGCAACACACTCACACATTGCTGGGACAGCATCCAGACTCTAGCTTTGTCCCTGACTTCCATATCTTATCAAAAGGCCAGCCTGCTTCCAGGAAGGGCAGGTTCGTTCACTTCTAATCCATTTATTTCCCCAGGCAATTACTGCCAGAAAGGCCTACCCCAAGGGAAAGAAAACAATTTTAACAGAGGAGGAGTATTTTCATAAAGACAAATGAGAAAAAAAAAAATCGGGAAACAAAGAGAAAGTGAAAGAAAACAAACACTATATTTATACCAATTCACATAACTTAACGCTAGAAAATCCTTTGTCTCCCTGGGTCACCTTTATGTCAGTTACATCATTTTAGAAGCAAACCTACAGCTATGAATGACTGAGAAAGAGGTTGGCCCAGGACCACTTCTCAGCCTCAAAGGAGGGCAGGAGTCTGGAACCTTGACAGGAGAAGTTGGCTAAGAGACGGGTTGAGCTGGTTTCAGGGGCAGAGTTCAAAAAATGCAAGTAAAAAGTACAAAAGAAGGAGAAAATAAGGTCAATAACTATTTAAAGTGAGCCAGTGAAAAGTCTCTGTTTATAAAACATTTATCACAAACATTATTACATGGAGCTTTCTGATGTGTGATAGGATATTAAGTTTAATATATACTGTCATAACTTAAGCATTTATTTCACAAAGTCTTCTAAAACAAAAACACACTGAAAGGCAGGAAGCCTTAGAGGAACTAAAGGATATACATTTGCACTCTGGTAGTGATGCATTATTTAAGACCCAATGTTTTTACAAAATATATGCCATTTCCAAGGCAATTGCCACGTAATGTACTTACGCTTTCTACCATTTTTAAAATGCACACTGGAACTATATTCACAAATTTGACCCTTTTTTCTTATTTCATGAGGTTCACTATAGAACTACAAGAAATCAATGAAGCTCATTATATTCATTAAATGCAAAGAATCACAGCCTAATTAATCATAGAATAGTTTCTATTATGTTTGCTTTCCATACAACTGCTATAAAAGTCATAAAGAACTATAGTTAGTACATGCAAGTGAATTTGTATTCCATTTTAAATTCATTTTAAAATCAAAGTTAATATATATTCTGTATCACTCTAGATATACTCATGGATTTGTTTTAGGTGGTTACCATCCTATCTTTAATATTCCATTAAAATCTATTTCTGCCTTATTTGCTTACCATATACATAATTTAGGGTAACCCTGAGAGCCCCAAAGTAAAATATCCCTCCCAAGTGAAAACTTGAAGCAATCCTTCACAAAAATGCCAACACCTTACAAAAACACAAGTCAGATTAAGGAACTGAGTACACAGTATGCCTAGTATGGAATTAAACAAACTTGCATTTATCAACTAATAAGAAATGGTTCACTTAGCATGAAAAAGAGACAGCATAACAGGGGAAAAAAAAAAACTTTAGCCGGGCGCGGTGGCTCAAGCCTGTAATCCCAGCACTTTGGGAGGCCGAGGCGGGTGGAACACGAGGTCAAGAGATCGAGACCATCCTGGTCAACATGGTGAAACCCCGTCTCTACTAAAAATACAAAAAAATTAGCTGGGCATGGTGGCGTGTGCCTGTAATCCCAGCTGCTCAGGAAGCTGAGGCAGGAGAATTGCCTGAACCCAGGAGGCGGAGGTTGCGGTGAGCCGAGATCGCGCCATTGCACTCCAGCCTGGGTAACAGGAGCGAAACTCCGTCTCAAAAAAAAAAAAAAAAAAAAAAAAATACTTTAGTTCTGCCTTGAGGAGGAAGGAATGTTATCAATGAATCACAATGAATGATATCAATGAACGTGATTCACTGATCAAAATAAGTCCATTAGTCAAACAGACCACACTAGTCCTGTGCTTCTTTCATTCTTTCTGCCCCTTTACTAACCCTTTATTGGGTTAAGATAATGCTTGACATTCCTTTGGCAGCATGAACACTCTTAATATTTTACATGCTGGTATAGAATCTACTTCAATCAAAACAAGAAAAAGGCCTGGAATGGTGGCTCTATAATCCCAGCACTTTGAGAAACCAAGGCAGAAGGATCCCTTGAGGCCAGGAGTTCAAGACTAGCCTGGAAAGCAAGTCCTTGCCTCTACAAAAAAAAATATTTTTAATTAGCTAGGCATGATGGTGTGTGCCTGTACTACCAGTTACTCAGGAGACTGAAGTGGAAGGATTGTTTAAGCCCAGGAATTCAAGGCTGTAGTGAGCTATAAGAGCACTACCGCACTCTAGCACAGGTGACAGAATGAGACAGGGTCTCAAAAAAAAAAAAAATATATATATATATATATACATATATATATAAAATATAAAATAAGCTGCAAATCAAAGAGTTTTATATGTCCGTCTTTTTTTTTTTTTTTTTTTTTTTTTGAGATGGAGTTTCGCTCTTGTTGCCTAGGCTGGAGTGCAATGGTGCGATCTCGGCTCACCGCAACCTCCGCCTCCCGGGCTCAGGCAATTCTCCTGCCTCAGCCTCCAAAGTAGCTGGGATTACAGGCACGCGCCACCACGCCCAGCTAGTTTTTTGTATTTTTAGTAGAGACGGGGTTTCACCATGTTGACCAGGATGGTCTCGATCTCTTGACCTCGTGATCCACCCGCCTCAGGCCTCCCAAAGTGCTGGGATTACAGGCTTGAGCCACCACGCCCGGTCCTAAATGTCTGTCTTAAGATTAAAACATATCAGGGCTTCCCTCAAAGTTTATTAAAACTAACAAAGCCTTATTGAGTAATGACAATCATGGCTGATGATTATATACTGCAAAATGTTTCGTAAGAAAACAAAGTCCAGGCTGGGCACAATGGCTCATGCCTGTAATCCCACCGCTTTGGGAGGCCAAGGTGGGTGGATCACCTGAGGTCAGGAGTTCAAGACCAGCCTGACCAACATGGTGAAACCCAGTCTCTACTAAAAATACACAATTAGCTAGGCGTGGTGGCACATGCCTGTAATTCCAGCTATTTGGGAGGCTGAGCAGGAGGTGGAGGTGAACCGAGTTTCCGCAACTGCACTCCAGCTTAGGCAACAAGAGCAAAACTCTATCTCAAACAAAAAAAAAAAAAAGAAAAGAAAAGAAAAGAAAGAAAATGAAGTCTACCTCACCATATAAATTAGTGTGCTTTAAAAAGGCCTTAGATGTTATAAAATACTGCTGAATAACTGAATCTAATGAAAAGGTTTTACATATATGGGTGATAATGAACTTTAACTCTCTGTTCAGAAGAAATACACCATAAAACAATTTCAATTAGGTAACATGTTCAGAGAAAAGGGTGCTTCAGATAAGTGAGTTTCCATTTACCTGGATTTTAATCAGAGATCTGTTTTGTTGTTTTTAAATAGCATACATTTTTGTGAAATATAGCACTACGAATTAGGAAAGACTATCTAATGAATTAGGCATTTTTCTTTGAAGACACAAAAAAGTCTTAAGAAACTCCAAGATTATTGTTCTGAAATCTCTTCTTTTTAAAATAGCACAGATGTAGACGATATTACATGTGAAGAAAATTAGGCTTCAAATGTAATAAACACAAACATAACTTTTGAAAGCTTTCAAAACTGAAAATCTGACTTCGATTTTCTTAGCTTTTGTTCATGATTTGTATCACTCAATAAGAAGGAAATGACAGGGTGTGGTGGCTCATGCCTGTAAACCCAGCACTTTGGGAGGCTGTAGGAGGTGGATCACAAGGTCAGCAGTTTGAGAGCAGCCTGGCCAACATGGTGAAACCCCGTCTCTACTAAAAATACAAATATTAGCCAGGTATTGTGACAGGTGCCTGCAGTCAGGGCTACTCAGGAGGCTGAGGCAGAAAAATCACTTGAACCCAGGAGACGGAAGTTGTAGTGAGCTGAGATGATGCCACTGTACTCCAGCCTGGGCAACAGAGCAAGACTCCATCTCAAAAAAAAAAGAAGAAGAAGAAAATGTACCAATTCTTTCAAAAGTTTCTGTTGCAATTGCATTATATGCCATTAGAAATGCATGGGGGAAGATGGTTTAAGAAATCCTGAGCTTTTTAAAAAATTATGACTGAGTTTTTAATAATAATTAGTTATAGCACAACAAATTCAGTTAATTTACTTATGCATTGTAAAAGAAAGTTCTCAATTTGAATACAGCTGTATTACAAACATCACTACACATATATTTAATATATAAGTGGTGACTGAGAGTTATAAGAGTGTGCTGGGGTAGGGAGACCAGTTACTCTGCTTCCTTAACAGTGAGAAGGTCCCTAGGAAACAAAGCTGACCACTTTTTACATCCTGTAGTCTTTTTTCTCCTGTAACCTGTTGAAATTTACATTTAAAATTTACTCCTCTGTACATCTAATAATCAATCCACAAGTATAAATGGAACTAAAATAAAGGGCCAAATTATAGATACAACGCATATATGAAAAGGAAACCTGAGATGTACTGTAGTCAAAATAATCATGTATTAGAATATTTAGCTTACTGATTAAACTCCCTAAAAATGTCTGATCCATAAGGAAATAACAATCAGACAAGAGAAACAGATCGAAGTAATTCATACTGTTAACAAAATTCCCATTTAAAGTACGTGAAAATAATGTATTTCCTAAATGCTCCATCCCCCGCTCCAAAAAAAAGAAAATATATTGTATTTTCCTTCACCTATGCAAAAATAATGAGGAAAGCTGTATTTCTATCTTAGTCATTCTGGCTAAAATAGTCTTGGTCATAAGACCTTACTCTCCTTACTTGAATGAGGCAAGCTTTCCAAACGAAAGACAAAGATTTTTCTTTTTTTCTTTAAAAAGAGCTGGCACACACCCTCATGAAAACCATTCAAGTACTATAATCTAGTCATTGTGCGTAAGATGCTGGGTATATACTACACAGCTAATATCACAGAGGTGACAGGTCTAAAATTAAATGGCATAAATATAAAAATTAAAGCGTTCTACTCAATATTTCCTTTAAAGCTGTGTGCCAGGCGTGGCGGCTCATGCCTGTAATCCCAGGGCTTTGGAATGCCAGGGCAGGTGGATCACAAGGTCAGGAGTTCAAGACCAGCCTGGCCAACATGGTGAAACCCCATCTCTACTATAAATACAAAAATTAGCCGGGAATGGTGGTGGGCACCTGTAATCCCAACTAAGGAGGAGGCTGAGGCAGAAGAATCGCTTAAACCCAGAAGGCAGAATTTGCAGTGAGCTGAGATCACGCCACTGCACTCTAGCCTGAGCAACAGAGCGAGACTCTCTTGACTCAAAAAAAAAAAAAAAAAAAAAAAAAGAACTCTATATTTTTTTCCAAGAATATATAATTCTCTATATTGTATTCCCAAGACTCTAAATTAAAAAAGAAAATCACCAGGAGGTATTCTGGAAGAAAAGACTACCTTATAATTCTGTCTCTTCCGCCAACTTGCTCTGTGATTTCAGACAAAGCATTTGAATTTGCTGACCCTTACTCCAACTATAAATGAGTTAGACTTCAAAATGTCCAAAGCCATTTTAACTTTAAAAGTTTATTACTTTATGGCTTTTCTTCATTCTATAGATACAAAGGAGAAAATAACCCTCATGCATTAAATGTGGCATTCTCTTAACATCCTACTTATTTAGCACTGTTGGATAATTAAAACTTGCATTCATCCTTTTATTCAATAATTATTTGCTGATCATCCATCATATATCAGGCACTGAGCAAACAACTGAGAACAAACACAAACAAATCCCTGCATTCTAGGAGTTTACATCTGAGTGGAGTATACAGTTAAAAAAAAAAAAAATCCTCTATTCTTTTGGATTAAAATACTGTATTTCAAAAATGTAAGTCACACTTTGGCTTCTTAAATAAAGAATATTAACCATGAATTCAATTACTGATGAATTCCATATGTACATGCTGTGATAGGGTGACAGCCTCAGGAATAGTAGGAGTGACAACACTATTAACCCCTTTATTTTGTGGTCCCAAGTCACAGTCTGTTCCTGTATGAACTCTTCCTCTCTCTGCTTTATAAAATTTTCCTGTTTCTTCCAAACTATCAGGCTGATGACAATCTTCCCTGTTTATCTTTGAGCTCACTTCTAACTTGTTACCACTGTGGTTAGAAAAATGAGAGCCAAGTTAGTTAGAACTGTGTTTCAAATACAAGTAAACAGCTGTAAGCAAGGCTAAAGGAGCTGCTACTTGCTAGAATTTTAACACTTGGTTTTCAGTGTTCTGGCTCTAACTTTCCAGGGACCTTTTACCCGCTTCTTTTATGTGTTCCACGTTAGTGAAGCTTCCCAGAAAACATCTGGATTTTGCTATACACACTGTGAATGAAACAAACCCAAGCCTCTTACAAAGAGTTAAGAATGCCAAACCAGATACATGCACATGGTCCAGGCCTTAGAAAAAGAAAATTTTTATTTCAATTCTACCTCACCTGAACAGATCCACATTATCTTGAAAAAACAAGGCAATATTCAATTAGTAAATCTTTCTCTGATGTCTTGGATTTAAAGAAATGTTTGCAAATAAATGGACCAAAAAATCCATCGGCTGCTTCTAAAAAACTTGAAAATTCCTTGAGAACTGGCTTACTGAAAACACACCATTAGCAAAGGAAAGATAAAAACTGTTATGTCTTAGAATATAACCAAAGCAAGTGCTCCATCAAATACTCGGGAAAGTATCCCTGAAGGCCCTACCCAACTGGAGAAGACAGAGGAGAAGCATTGGTTCAGGCAACATACATTACTGGTATTGACTGGATGCCTGCCAGGTCCCCAGCACTGTTCCAGGGCCTGGGAATTCCTTTACTCTCATGAATTGGGAGAGACAAAAACAAATATAAAAATTAAATATTTTGGAAGTGAGAATTACTAGGAAAAAAATAAAGATGGAATCATAGGTTAGAGGATAACTGGGGGTAGGCTGGACATGATGGCTCACACCTGTAATCCCAACACTTTGGGAGGCTGAGGTGGGAGGATCATTTGAGTCCATGAGTTTGAGACTAGCCTGGGCAACATAGTGACACCCTGTCTCTACAAAAAGTAGAAAAAATGAGCTGGGCATGGTAACATGCACCTATAGTTCCAGGTACTCAGGAGGCTGAAGCAGGAGGCCTGCTTGAGCCCAGGAGTTGGAGGCTACAATAAGCCATGATCACACCAACGTGGGTGACAAAGTAAGACCCTGTCTCCAAAAAAAAAAAAAAAAGTCAGTGTAGAATTGTAATCGGTATAATGAGATGATCAAATTCATATTTCAGAAAGAAAGGAAGAAATGCCCTAGCTGCAGTACAAAGGATGCCTTATAGGGTAACAAGAGTAAAAGAGCCTGGAAGGTCAAAGCCTCAGTGACCCACGACCCAAGATCCCACCACTGAACTCCAGCCTGGGCAACAGAGTAAGACCCTGTCTCAAAAAAAAAAAAAAAAAAAAAAAAAATATATATATATATATATATATATATATATGTAAAGAGAGATAGTTGTTTATTCATTAGGATATCATTAGCCATGTTTATAATAAGTAGACAAAAGCATGGAAAAAAAGGACATAATGGGAGAGGAGGAGTTAACAAATTATATGAGAAAACAGGCAAAAATGCCAACTGCAATCAAAATCAAGATTCTATAATAGAGAAACAAATACTTCAGGGATAAACTTGAATGTAAATATGTATTGAACTTACATACTTGAAAGACTATTCATCTCATTCAGTCTAACAGGCTGGTAACAATGAACAGAGAGTGTCAACTAAGAAAGCCTCCTAAATGCCGACAGCAGAAGTCTTTTTTATATTTCTATTTCCCCTTGGGCTGGGGTTGTTTGCAGGTGACTTTTCTCACCCCACAACTCATTATAATTTGAACTGATTTTGGACCCATATTGGAAAAGAACCCTAGGTCACATCTCAAAAAGCTGAGGCACCCAGAACATTTCCCACCAACCACAGTCCAGGAAGCTAAGAGCTGTGTGAAACTTATTGACCCAGCTGAGTATAGATTTAATAGGCAAGAGAGACTGCATAAGATTAATTACAGTTATTTATATTTATGGGTTTGATCTTGAGGATGCCTAACCTATCCCCATTTTATTTTATAATTTTCCCCCTATTGGAGACTGAAGAGCAAAAGTCAATTGCCTGAGTGTTGGCATCACACTGGAAACTAAAGGGCCATGCATTTCAATTCCAGCTCAAGGAACACTCTGGCTGAGCAGATGCAATTCACCAGACCCCAGTGGGCTAGGATCACACTGCTGTCAGTCAAATCACATAGCTGATGGAAATCAGCAGAGTACATTAGCAATTTATACTCAACAGCCTCTCTTCAACCATAAATTTTGAAATAATTTTGAGATAATGCCTGAGATAAAATTGGGATAGTATGAAGTAAAACTCAAACTTAGTCCAAGAAATTTAGCCCGTAGTTTGAGCCTTTGTTTCTACCATGAAGCAATCAGGAGGTAAGTGACTAAGTGGCATTTCCAATAGGATTCCTGTCAAAACACCAGGTTCTAGTATCAATACAATGACCTTCGGGCCTGACCTCACCCAGTGCACTTGAGCCTACTTCCTCGGTCATTTGTCTGGCAGCTGCCAGCAACATGATGTGTTTTTCAGATTACACTCTGTAGCAGCCAAGTGCTCCGCAGACATCACAGAATGGGCAGTTAGCAACCCGAAGTGTCACAGTCTACCCTACAGTAGTCTCAGCCTGAACAAAGCCTTCAGACTTCCCTGGACCTTGGTGTCCTCACATAAAAGATTGAGATCATATATATATTCCCTTTTTCATGGCACTGCTGGACCCATAACCCTGGCCTTTGGTGCTCCAAGGCCTTCTGCCATTTTTCCCATCTAAACTGGACAGCAGGAGTAGATCACTCACCATGCCAAATGACTGCCATCAACATCCCCCAACCCACTCTGACTTGAAAAAGCAACACCTTTTTTTTTTTTTTTTTTTGAGATGGAGTTTCGCTCTTGTTACCCAGGCTGGAGTGCAATGGCGCCATCTCGGCTCACCGCAACCTCCGCCTCCTGGGTTCAGGCAATTCTCCTGCCTCAGCCTCCCGAGCAGCTGGGATTACAAGCACGCACCACCATGCCCAGCTAATTTTTTGTAATTTTAGTAGAGACGGGTTTCACCATGTTGACCAGGATGGTCTCCATCTCTTGACCTCGTGATCCACCCGCCTCGGCCTCCCAAAGTGCTGGGATTACAGGCTTGAGCCACCGCGCCCGGCCTAAAGCAACACTTATGCCAAAAAGAATCATAATAAAGAAAAGTCTAGGAATAAGTGAATACCCTTAAATAAGTTATACATTCTAGAATTTCTTTACCTTGCAGGAATTAATCCTTTCTGGGTTAATTACACTCTGGATGCAGATGAGGTAACGGACAAATAGAAAATTCACTATGAAGAGAACAAAAATAAATAAAACAGTATCTCTCTGTATGTGTATACATATATATATATTTCTGTTTTAAAGTATATGTGCATACACACACATACACACTCATAAGAAGGCTAGAAGAATATACCCAAAAATTTTAAAAAATCTCATCTTTGAATGGTAGTATTATGAATCATTTTTAGTTTCTTCCTTGTGTGCATTATTTTCCAGATTTCTAAAATGAGCATGAATTATTCTTGTAATAAGAAAGAATGTGTGCATGTCCACAGGTCTCTTTCAGAGAAAGAGACCTGAAAAAAGAAATCCAAAGAGCACCATGCAGATGGATAGCTGACATTTGACCAAATCCCATATCATCTGACCATTACTTGAGTGAGTTTCCTGTTATATAACTTTTCTCATCTTTAATGAACTACAGTAAAAGACCCATATAGAAAAAGGAAAAGAATAGTTTGCCTTTAAAATTTATTCAGAATCTTTGAGTAAGAACTGGAATATGTCACAGAATTACCTACCTCATTCTGAAACAATCTCCACCCTAACTAAAATGAATTTGCCTTGAGCATGGGACACAATAACTACTTAAGCTAGAGTTAAACTGCACCTCACACTCGCCCTACATTTTTAATTATTGCACAGTACAGCCTCTCAGGGATTTACAGTTTTAATGCAACATTGGAAATCCCAACAACAAATCAAATCAGAAACTGCAAAGCTCATCAACCTTCCTGAAATTGGATGTTTTCCAAATTTCAACTCCACAACTACAAAATTTCTTTAGTTAACACACTCAGGGGGCCCCTCCACTGTGCCAGGCCCTAAATGAAGTCCACAGATGCACAGAGAAGAGACAGACCATCCTAAAATGGGGGCCAACATCCCCTCTCTCTCCCTACCTTGTGATAATTTAGTGCTTGCCTGCAGGAACACAGCTACTCCTATAGGCACAGCCAGGGACCTGCTAGTCATAGGGTGCTATCCTTGGCATATTCAAATGACACCAAGGACCCCCTAGTAGAACATTCAGGGCAAGAGGCAGCCAGTGTAGGAGACAGAAGATACACACAGCCATGGGTGGATTCCAGCTTAGCCACTTACTAGCTATGTGACTATGAGCTTTAGCTTCCTCATCTATAAAATCTCATCTATGTCACATTATACAGAGAATTTGAGATAACGTAAATAAAGCACAAAAACATATCTGCTAGCCAACAACTCCCACTGCTAATACATAACATTACTGAGCACCTATAATAAGGTCTGATCTTTTCACATGTTATCCACATTTGCATGGGGAATCGTGATACAGAAGACTATTAAGAACAAAAGTAGCCAATTTCCATCTAGCCACAACCCGGCTTTGGCCTAACCAGCACTTTGTTCTGAACAACCAAGTACACTTAACACTCATAGACTGCAGAAATAAATCCCATTGTTTCCCTAAAAAGGCATAGGCAGGCCTCTTCTGGCATATCTCTAGCATCTTTCCCCCAAATAAACATTCACTCAAATAGAATGGACACTCTTAGAGTGCTCTATCAAAACTAAATCCATATCAAGCCCAACATCTAATGCAGATATCTACCTCCTCCGGGACACAAGTTACCTGTCACAGAGGTCAGAAGGAGACAAAAGGATTTTCACTTCAGGTCAGGCTCTAATCACGTGAAGTCCAACGTTTATACCTCTATCTCTAGCAGTCTGTCAGTTGGCAGATTAAAAACATTCCCTGTAAGAAGCCTGAGCAAAGGTTTGTGGCCTGCATTAACACAAGTCACTGGGACAACTCTGACCCATAGGAGTAGTTTCTGGTCCTCTATTTAGAATAGTACTTCTTGGTATTTATTTTTAGTCCAGAAAAGGTGGGGAGTTGCTTTCTGGCTCTATCACAAACTCTGGACACCATCTACCTTAGGAAAAACTACTAATAAAAAACCAAAATGCCATGGAAACAGTCTATGAGTAAGTATTTTTAAGAAACCAAACTAATTCTCAAGAATGTGTCCCTTCTAGAAAGATATGCTAATGTCAGAATAGAAAAGCATACCGTGCGTCTTCAGTTAACCTTAAAATGACAACTGTAGAACGAGGGTCAGTGACCCCATCTCAAGTGCCAAAATGGGTCTCGCTTGGTCACTCATGCAAAACATGCTAACCACAGGCCAGGGGTCTACTGTGTTGCCCAAACCACCTTTTACCCATGCTATACCGTCTCCTTATCACTCAGACAGTCCCACAGCCCCAACCCACCTTCATCCTCCCCTTCCCACCATTCCCTAACCATGAGCACTAAAGAGTGACTCACTCCTGCCCGCTCATTTCATCTTTGCCCTTCCCCCTTTTAACTGATTTATTCTGCTGCCATGTGATTTACATTATCTTAATTCTTTGGAATGTAGAATTAACTAGTTCATGTAGTTTTTTGTTTGTTTGCTTTGTTTTTTTTGAGACAGAGTCTCACTTCACTGCCCAGGATGGAGGGCAGTGGCATAATCTCTGCAACCTCCACCTCCCGAGTTCTCCTGAGTCTCCCACCTCAGCCTCCTGAGAAGCTGAGATTACAGACGTGCGCCACCACGCACGACTAATTTTTTATTTTTGTAAAGACGAGGTTTGCCATGTTGGCCAGGCTGGTCTCAAACTTCTGGCCTCAGGTGATCCGCCCACCTCAGCCTCCTAAAGTGCTAGGATTACAGGCATGAGCCACCACACCTGGACCAAAAAGACCAATATTTGAAGAGACCTAAAGGACTAGACTTTTAACCAATGTTCTAGAAGGCTCCATACCCCAATCCTACAATTTTAAGTGGGCACTAGAAAATGCCCAATAAATTGGTTTGCATTTCTTTGGTCTACCACTGAAAACGTTAATGATCACAACTCACCAAAAAACAATGGCAATGGAGAGCAAAATCGCCAGATAAATCAAGCAGTAAAAGTCACTCAGCAGAAGGAAAAGAAGACAAGATGAAGTCTGTTTCCCGTTCTAAATAACCTTATGGACATCAGTTTTTTCTGTACTCATTCACTACTTCATCAGAAAATTTTCCTGCACTGTTAAAAAAAAAAAAAAGTAAAACAAACAAACAAAAAAGAACGTATATAAAATGTAACTTAGATTTCACCAAACAAAGGCAATATGGAAACTCAAACATGCAGTGAGTTTTTATTTACTCAACAAACATGTGTGGAGCACCTACTGTATTTGACCACCGGTAAACAAGGTTGAATCACTTACTGGTTTCTGCCTTTAAGAAACTAATAGCTTACTGAGGAGCATTCTAACAGAACACGCATGATACAAATAAGGACAAGGGGCCAAGTGAGTACTTAGCCCTGAAGGAAAGAGAAGGCAGGAGGCAGCAGAGCAGTTTTCAAGGGAAGGCAATGTGTAAACTTTCATTAAAGTTCACTACACACAGAGTGACTATGAGCAAAGACGTAATGGTATGAGAGAACACATCATTTTCCAGAACAAGAGGGTGTGGTCCGACTAGGGCCCAGGGTGCAATGAGTAATCCTTAGTAAGGAGGTGATGAGACTCAATGGAGCAAGGCAGATAAAATGCTAGAAATCTTACACATGATTCAAAGGAATTTGGACTTTGTCACTAGACAAAGGATTGTCAACAAAGGCTTTTCAGCATATATTTTGCTACATAGTGTTAAAAGGACTGTGCTAGTCAATTTATATGTGTTACATTCATCTTCACAACATTACTAGTAAAATTAAATAGAACCACGGTTGAACTTAAAACAACTTTCTCATTTTCCACAGCAGGCTTGGGAGATAAACTTAAAAAACGTGAATCTGGGAGCAAGGAAATCAGAAGACTGGATTCAGGGCAATCAGGAGACTGGACGCCACTCCTGAGAGTACATACTAAGACAACGACAGTCATAACAGAGACAGCACAAAGTCCAAATCCATTCTGGAGTGAGAGTTGCTAAGATGACTGCTCCCCGGGAGGGGCAGTCCTTAGTCCTTCGAACAGAAGACCCCTCGCCATAACCCAGAGGTTACACCACCATCCTGGCTGGCTGAGAAGAGGCCCTAAGAGCACCTCGTACTATTGACTACAGAGCAGTTGGTCCCACAGAGGCCTTTATACTCCAACTGGCCACCACATCTTCAGGAGATGACCTGGGCTACAGGCAATCTAAGAAAACTTTACTCACCCCTGGCCACTAAGCAACAGAAGCTGCTATACTATCTCTACCCAATTTCCCCCAAGATCTCACCAGGACTAACCCTAGCATGCTCCACAGCCTTCTCCTCCTCATCATCACCAGAAGAGAATCTGCCCCATCTCTCACCTTCCCAGCCCTCCCTCCCTCCCACTCTGCCCTCTGGTACTGAAACCCTATCCCCAGCAAACTCCATTATATTCTCTTCTCTGAGTGTTCCCTTCACCAAACTAAAACACAAAAAAAGTAAGATTTAACCTGAATTTTGGAGGCTGAACCCTAAAAACACTATTTTCCCAATATCCTATAAAGAGAAGCTTGGTTATATTCTCTTTTTCTGCAGGGGGTAGGGGGCAGGGTGAGATAGGGTCTCACTATGTTGTCCTGGCTGGTCTAGAACTCCTGGCCTCTAGTAATCCTCTCATTTGGCATAACAACATACTGAGATTACAGGCCTGAGACACACACATGGCCCTATATTCTCATACTTAAGTCTAGTTTCAGCCAGTATAAACAAGGATGGCTATGGCAGTTGCTAAAGTATCTAAACACCCAGCTATGATCAAGAGTTAGTATCCAGCTTCACAAAAGTCCCCCAGAGACCTCCATCTTTCCCTTTAAAAAAAAACCTAAGGAAGTACTATAGAAAATGTTCCTAAATAGCCTTTATTATTATCATTTTTTTCCCGTATCTGTTGATGGCAGAATAATGTTGCTTTTTAAAAATTATTTCCGTCTGGTCCGAAGGTAGTGAGTTATCTCAGTTGATTGTTCACAGTCAGTTACAAATTGAACTCCTTGTTCTACTCTTTCCCCCCTTCTCACTACTGCACTTGACTAGTCTTAAAATAAAAAAATAAAAAAAATTATTTCCTTGATGGTGGGGTGGGTGCCTCACGCCTGTAATCCCAGCACTTTGGGAGGCGGAGCTGGAGAGACACTACATCAGCAGGTTACCATTTCGTATGAGTTGTTAAATACTTTGAGTAACAATTCTGTTCATATCCCCAAGATCCCCTAACCTAGAGGTGGATTAAGAGTCTCTCCAGTTCACCTTCCAACTTCACCCCTATCCTCTTTCAAAAGTCTTACCTGTGTGAAGTTCATGCCATTTGACTTTATCATCCATTATCTCTTCTCACTGTCATCTACTCATCTACTGCTATTTCCCCTCATTTGCTGATGACCTTCGCACCTATTTCTCGTTCCAGACTCATCTGTCTTCATCATTGCTGCTTTTTGTTTCTTTGTTTGTTTTTGTTTTTGAGATGGAGTCTCCATCTGTTACCCAGGCTGCAGTGCAGTGGCACGATCTCAGTTCACTGCAACCTCCACCTCCCAGGTTCAAGTGATTCTCCTGCCTCAGCCTCCAGAGTAGCTGAGATTACAGGTGCATATTACCATGCCCAGCTAATTTTTGTATTTTTAGTAGAGAAAGTGTTTTGCCATATTAGCCAAGCTGGGCTCAAACTCCTTTCCTCAGGTGATCCATCTGCCTTAGCCTCCCAAAGTGCTGGGATTACAGACCCGGCCATCATTGCTACTCTCTACAACTACATTAAGGCTGCAATTCCTCAACCACCTCACCTCTGATGATCTTTGCTTTGACCCTACCTCATTATTATAACTTCCGATTTGGGCATCACCACTATTTATATCAACTCTGCCGACTCCAGCCTCAAGCACCCCACACTGTGAACACCACTTTCTCTTTCCTCAGTTTATGTATTGCAATCTGGAATTTCCATTCCACCATCTTGGCATTATCTGGCCCTTCAATCCACTGACCCTACTATTTGCTTCACTATCAGTTACTTCTCCTGCTGCCTAGTTTAGAATAAATTAGGTCCATCATTGTCATCTCTTCCTTCCAAGCACCCTTAACTCCCTTTCTCCTCTCTTCAAGCTTCATTCTTACTTGGCAAATCTCCAAATTAGTTAAACCCAACTATCTGCCTATTCCACATCTCTACCCAAACAGCTGAAGAAATTGCCTGGGAAAAAACACAAAACCACAACTGGCCTCAATTTAAATTCAGAGCAGCAAATCACTAATGTGCAATCCACACTGCCCCACAATCCTATTACATTTCTCCAGGATGTTTCAAAGTAGTCATTTCAAATCTCTTTTCCCAAACCTGTTTCACCCCTCCACACCCCAGTATCACCACACTTCACTGGGAAAGTAAATGCAACTAGGTAAGAATTCCATCTTCCCACCACCCACCCAAACGATGACTTACCCACCTCTGTACTCATTCTTTCTGCAGTCCTTCCTTTTACTAATAAAATGTCCCTGTTTCAAGTAAAGACCAGCCCTTCCTGGCTGGGTGCAGTGGCTCACACCTGTAATTCCAACACTTTGGGAGGCTGAGGTGGGTGGATCACGAGGTCAAGAGATTGAGACCATCCTGGTCAGCATGGTGAAACCCCGCCTCTACTAAAAATACAAAAATTAGCTGGGTATGGTAGCAAGGCCTGTAGTCCCAGCTATTTGGGAGGCTGAGGTAGGAGAATTGCTTGAATCCAGGAGGCGGAGGTTGCAGTGAGCCGAAATGACACCATTGCACTCCAGCCTGAGTAACAAGAGCGAAACTCTGTCTTAAAAAAAAAAAAAAAAAAAAAAGACCAACCCTTTCATTTGTACCCTAGATTCCATTCCTTCCTGGCTCTTCAAAAATTTTACTTGTACAATTACCCATTACTCTCTCCTACGTTCATCGGCTCCTCTTCTCTACTATGTAATCATTTTGTCAGCATAGAAATTCACTGTCCTCTAGTTCTAACAAACCCTCCCTTGACCAATATTCTCTTTCAAGAACTGTTCGCTTCTCTGCTTTCCTTCACAACAAAACTTCCTGAAAGAGTTGTCTATAAGCACTGTCTCCACCTCCACAATTCAATCCAATAAACTGTGCCCCAGCCTCTTCTCTTAAACCATATGTCAAATTGTCAAAACCACAAATGACCTCATTTCACCAAATGTAATCTCTATAATTAACATAGTAGAACCATCTTTTTTAAAACATATTTTGAACTCTTACCTTCAGAGACACCACACTCTCCTGCTTTCCTTCCTATCCCACTGGCAACTCCTCCTTCTCTTCTATATAATAGTTGCTCCAACGGCCTGCTTCTCTCTATGTACATTCTCTGTAGGTAACTCCATCCAGTATCATATATATCCTATCGGCAAATAATTCCTAAGTCTGCATCCTCAGCCAAACCCTTCTCTGAATCGCCAAACCCCACTCCTCCAATTATCTGATGTCTCCAAAGGAATGTCTAACAATCACTTCAGACTTAGCCAAAGCAGAATACTTTCTATCTTCCATCAAGTCTGCCTCTCTCACAATTTTCCCCTTCTCAGTAAGTGGGCCAGCTGCTCAAGTGAAAAATGCAGGCCTTTGTTTTATTCTTTTCCTTTCCTCCCAATAATCTAGCAGCCAAGTTCCCCCAACTAATTCTATCTTAAAAATATATCCTAAATCTATCTACTTCTTTCTATCCTTTTTCTTTTTGAGACAGTCTCACTCTGTCAGCCAGGCTGCAGTCCGGTGGCACAATCTCAGCTCACTGCAACCTCTGCCTCCCAGGTTCAAGTGACTTTCCTGCCTTAGTCTCCCTAGTAGCTGGGACTATAGTCATGTGCCACCATGCCCGACTAATTTTTACTTTTATTTTTTGAAATTTAGTAGAGATGGAGTTTTGTCATGTTGGCCAGGCTGGTCTGGAACTCCTGACCTCATGTGATTCATCTGCCTCAGCCTCCCAAAGTGCTGGTATTACAGGCATGAGCCACTGTGCCTGGCTCACTTCTATCTTTTCTTTTTTGAAGACGGGGTTTCACTATGTTGGTCAGGCTGGTCTTGAACTCCCGATCTCGTGATCTGGCTGCCTTGGCCTCCAAAGTGCTTGGATTACAGGCGTGAGCCACCACGCCTGGCCTCCACTTCTATCTTTAATACAATGGCTGTCTATTCAATAATTACTTCTCAGTTGGGCAATTAAAATAGACTAACCCACATTTCCATTTCCCATATTCTGTTTACTTGTAGCAGCCAGCACAGTCTTCAATAGCATGTATTCTCAATGGGAGCAATGTCACCAACAGTTGCTTCTTAGCAGGTGAAAAAATATTACATATCACAGTGGTTTATGATGCTCCAAACCTCAACTCTACCCAACAAAATTGTCTTAGCATTTAAGTAATACTCTGTTTTGGGGGAGAAATTAAGCTTTTAACTAATTCATTTTAACTTAACTTTTCCTCTTGGAAAGGTGCAGTGAAAAGAAATTAAGAAGCACTACTTTATAGCAAAACCACACAATTTCTTTTGCCTGCATATAATCCTCTAATGATTCCTAGCACCCTGGAATGAAATCTAAACATCTCACCTTGGATTATAAAGACCTATAGGATCCAGCCCTTGCTATTTTTTAAAGCTTCTCTTAGATACTGCAGTAGGTTGAATAATGATGCCCACAACATATCTTCATCCTAATCCCTGGAACCTGTGAATATTATATGGCAAAAAATAAAGTAAAAATGTAAATTAAAATTTAAAAATTTTAAAAATAGGCCGGGAGCGGTGGCTCAAGCCTGTAATCCCAGCACTTTGGGAGGCCGAGGTGGGCGGATCACAAGGTCAAGAGATCAAGACTATTCTGGCCAACATGGTGAAACCCCGTCTCTACTAAAAATACAAAAATTAGCTGGGCATGGTAGCGCATGCCTGTAATCCCAGCTACTCGGGAGGCTGAGGTAGGAGAATTGCTTGAAACCAGGAGGCGGAGGTTGCAGTGAGCCGAGATTGTGCCACTGCACTCCAGCCTAGCACCTGGCGACAGAGTGAGACTCTGTCTCAAAAAAAAAAAATAAAAATAAAAAAAATAAAATAAAACTTCACAAACTGTGGTTAAATTCAGACCTTAAGATGGAAAGGTTATTCTGAATTACCAGGGGGAGCCCTAAGTGTAATCACTTTATATCTTTACAAGAGGAAGACAGAGGGTGATTTGATACTAACGAGAATGCAGTAATGTGACCACAGAAGTAGAGACTGGAGTGACGCAGCCACTGCCGACGAATGCCAGAAGCCACCAGAAGCTAAAGAAGTCAAGGACCAGATTCTCTCCTCAGAAGGCAGCGCATCCTGCTAACTCCTTATTTTGGCAGAGTGAAACTGACTTCAGATTTCTGACCTCCCAAATGATGAGAGAATAAATTTCTATTGTTTTAAGCCACCAAGTTTGTGGTCACTTGTTACAGCAGCCACAGACCACTAATACAGACACCTCTTACTCTTAACCACGAAGTTCCAGATTTATCTGCCTTCCGATGTCTGCCAAATCAGGATTACTATTAGTGTTCTGGGGCCAGCTGCCTCCTCTACTTTGCATGGCAAGTTCTTTCTGGTCATGCAAGATTCAGCTTAAATGTCAGGTCCTCAGAGAGGCGTTCCCAAATGATTCAAATCCAAAGTAATCATACAACTCTTATCTTCTCAAATGTCTCTATTTCAACATTATTATTTCTTTGTCCCCCACTAAAATGTACCTCTACAAGAGCAGAAACTGTGTTTGTTTTGTGTACCACTATAATCTTATTTGTAGAAAAACTCTTGACATATATTAGGTGATTGATAGAGCTAACGAACAAAGGGATGGATGATGTGGGCAGCAAGAGGAAAGATGATGGTTTTTGTCAATAAAAAAAGAAATAGCATGGGTAAGAAGGAAGAAATGATGGGTCCTGACTCAACTGTGGGACATGCAAGTGGAAATGCCTGAGTTCAGTGAATAAGTCTGGCTAAGAATGTTGATTTGGGATTGACTGAAACCAAGGATATTGATGAACTTGGTGCAAAAAAGCATCAACCAAGAAAAGAGAGTGAACTAAAGATAGACCCTGGGAATCCCAGTATCTAGGCAAAAACCTGCAAAGAGATCCATAAGGAATACTCCAAGAGACACAGAAGCCTACTGAAAACTCAGTTTCACAGAGAAGAGAATGAGCAGAATCACAGAAATTTTAAGTAATACAGTCTCACTGATTTGCCAGTCAAGAGGACACTCATAATCATAACAAGAACAGATTTGGGCCGGGCTCACACCTGTAATTCCAGCACTTTGAGAGACCAAGGAGGGAGAACACTTAAGCCCAAGAGTTCAAGACCAGCCTGGGATACATGGCAAGGTTCCATCTCTATTAAAAAATTTAAAAATCAGTCAGGTATGATGGCCTGCACCTGGGGTCCCAGCTACTCAGGAGGCTGACGTAGGAGGTTCACTTGAGCCCAGGAGTTTGAGGCTGCCATGGACTATGACTGTGCTACTGCGCTCCAGCCTGAGTGACAGGGTAAGATCCTGTTTCGGTGGGGCATGGTGGTTCACGCCTGTAATCCCAGCACTTTGGGAGGCCGAGGCGGGTGGATCACGAGGTCAAGAGATCGAGACCATTCTGGTCAACATGGTGAAACCCCATCTCTACTAAAAATACAAAAATTAGCCGGGCATGGTGGTGCACGCCTGTAGTGCCAGCTACTCGAGAGGCTGAGGCAGGAGAATTGCTTGAACCCAGGAGGCGGAGGTTGCGGTGAGCCGAGATCACGCCATTGCACTCCAGCCTGGGTAACAAGAGCGAAACTCTGTCTCAAAAAAAAAAAAAAAAAAAAAACTTTCAGGAAAAAAAAAAAGAGAGAGAGAGGGAGAGGGAGAGAGAGAGACAGAGAGATTCATCTGAGATGGAAGACTGATTTCCAACACTTGTGGAGTGAATGGAAGGTGAAGAAGTGAAGAATAATGCACAAAAAGTACTTTAAGGAAGCACAGTTTGAAGAAAAGGAGAAAGAGAGCATGTAGCAAGAGGGGAGAATGCGGTACAGGGGCACTTGCTGATTATTGGTCCTGCTTGTTTTTGTAATGGAAGAATCTTGAGCATTCTTACAAATATTTGAAATGCATCCAAGCATTTCCACCACAAATAAATAAATACAATTCAGGTTAGGTACAGAAGAATTTCATAGACTAAGGCATCTGAAGGGAATAGGGAATCCAGAGTACGGGGAAATCATCAACTCTGGATAACCACCTCTGTGTCGAAAATTAATAACAGGGTTCATGGAATGAGATATTGAAACAATGTGGAAAGGAGAGAAATATTAAAATTTGACATGTTATTTCAATTCTCTCAGTATAACAGAATACAAGGGCTAGGCATGGTGGCTCATACCTGTAATCCCAGCACTTTGGGAGACTCAGGCGGGCGAATCACTTGAGGTCAGGAGTTTGAGTTCAAGACCAACATGGTGAAACCTCATCTCTACTAAAAATTAGCTAGACAAGGTGGCACATGCCTGTAATCCCAGCTCCTCTGGACGCTGGGGCAGAAGAATCACTTAAATCCAGGAGACAGAGGTTGCAGTGAGCCGGGATTGTGCCACTGCACTCCAGCCTAGGCAACAGAGCCAGACTCCAACCCCAAAAAAAAAAAATGAAAAGACACTGTGAAGCAAACAGCTAAATCTTTACCAAAAATGTATATTCTCTTCTTCCTGGACTCGCAGCTAGACTACATGTGCCAATCTCCCTTTCAGCTAAGTGTCACCACACAACATATTTCCAGCCAATGGTATATGAGCAGATCTAATGCATTCATTTCAAGATTATGTATTTAACGCTGGGTTTGGTGGCTCAGGCCTGTAATCCCAGCACTTGCCGATGTTGAAGCAGGTGGACTGACTGAGGTCAGGAATTTGAGACCAGCCTGGCCAACATGGAGAACCTCATTTCTACTAAAAATACAAAAATTAGCTGGGCATGGTAGCGCATGCCTGTAATCCCAGCTACTCAGGAGGCTGAGGCAGGAGAATCACTTGAGCCTGGGGGGTGGAGGTTGCAGTGAGCCGAGATCGCGCCACTGCACTCCAGCCTGGACAATAGAATGAGACTCTATCTCCAAGAAAAAAAAAAAAAAAATACATAGATTATGTGTTTAGAAACAAAGTAGATAGGCTTCTTGCCTTTCCCTTTCACCTTCCACTGGCTGGCTATAGTTGAAAAGAAAGCCCTAAGGAATTGCTGAATCATAAAATGGAAGAATCTAGAGTGCCTGAATCATTGAGAGGAAGTGATCCACCAACGAAGACCATGATACAAGCAAAAATTAAACTTGTGCTTGAGCTTGTATCTATTTTCAGATATTTCAGTTATGACAGTTGAGCCTACCCTAACCCCTCATAACCATCTTTTGATAAAGAAATGCAGCGGTGACATAAAAGACTCAGAGAAAATGCTGAAAGTTTAAAAGAAAACTACAGGAAGAAACAGAAAAAGGCACTGTGTAGAAAAAGGTAAAAGAACTGCCTAAGGCTGGAGAACATAAATTTTATACATATCCAATACACGCAATCATTTTCGTTTTCACAACAGCCATCACAAACCCAAGTACAGGAGTGGAAAAAGAAGACTGGTATGAAGTTGCAGGTTGCTTCTACATCCATTAAGACTAAGAAAACGTTAACAATGTCAGACGTTCCTAGAAGTCAAATCATTAGCAATATTATTACAGGCATGCTGCACTATGCATGCAACTGTTTAAACAAGTTCAGCATCACTGGTGAAAACTCGTGAACTACAAGGTCAAGTATCAGGAAGTGCATAAACGTTAAATGGCAAAGTTCAATGAGTTGGACAGTGGAATGCAACGTAGCAAAACTCAGGAAATACATTACAGAAATGGGACTTGGATGATCTCTTGATGCTACTGTTTTTAAAACAGTTTTTAAGGGAGTTTCTGCCACACCAGAAAATAGATGCATGGCTTTGAGTAAGTCCCTTAACTTCTCTGCCTGTTTGCTCACTGATATGACAGGGCTCACTGCTGACACATTTTAAAACGTACACAAAGTACTCAGCACAGTGCCTAGAAAATGGCAACTGCTTAATAAACACTTATCATTGCTCTTCATTATTAATAAGAAAAAGACCAGGTTAGGTTATTGCTTAACTTCTCCCTATTTTAAAATTCTGTGAATCTGGCCAGGCATAGGGGCTCATGCCTGTAATCCTAGCACTTTTGAGGAAAAGGCAGGAGGTTTACCTGAGACCAGAAATTCAAGACCAACCTGGGCAACATAGTGAGACACTGTGTCTAAAACAAACTTTTTTAATTAGCCAGGCATGGTGGCACACTCCTATCATCCTAGCTACTGAGGACGCTGAGGCAGAAGAATCACATGAGCTAAGAGTTCAAAGCTGCAGTGAGCTATGACTGTGCCACTGCACTCCTGCCTGGGCAGCAAAGCAAGAATCTGTCTTTAAAAAAATAATAATAAAGGCTGGGCGCGGTGGCTCACGCCTGTAATCCCAGCACTTTGGGAGGCCAAGGCAGGTGGATCACAAGGTCAAGAGATCAAGACCATCCTGGTCAACATGGTGAAACCCCGTCTCTACTAAAAATACAAAAAAATTTAGCTGGGCATGGTGGCACATGCCTGTAATCCCAGCTACTCAGGAGGCTGAGGCAGGAGAATTGCTTGAACCTAGGAGGTGGAGGTTGCGGTGAGCCGAGATCACACCATTGCACTCCAGCCTGGGTAACAAGAGCGAAACTCCGTCTCAAACAAACAAACAAAAATAATAATAATAATAAATAAATAAAATTATGTTAGCATACGTGTGTGTGTATTTGTTTTTGAGACAGTCTTGTTCTGTTGCCCATGCTGGAGTGCAGTAGTGCAGTCTCGGCTCACTGCAACCTCTACCTCCCAGGTTCAAGCGATTCTCATGCCTCAGCCTCCCAAGTAGCTGGGAATACAGGAGCGTACCACCACACCTGGCTAATTTTGGTATTTTCTGTAGAAACAGGGTTTTGCCATGTTGGCCAGGCTGGTCTCAGACTCCTGACCTCAAGCAATCCACCTGCCTCGGCCTCCCAAAGTGCTGGGATTATAGGCATGAGCCACTGCACCCTGCTGAATCTATTATTTTTTAGATAAGTATCCCAGCTACTTAATGATGGGTAGAGATGGGGGAAAAAGGTTAATACTAGCAAACAAAAGAAAAAAGTGAAAATATACTTGCTATGATAGATCCTATGAGCATAACCCTGAAGAGAGAGAAAAAGAATGTGGCAGCCTCTAGGTGTGAATGCTGTACCTGGAGAGGCTGAGAGCAAGGAAACCCCAGGCAATAAAAGGAAAAGCTAGGCAAACTCCAGGCAATATAAGGAAAAGCTAGGCCAGGGTGCAGATGCAAACAGAACCCAGTGGCCATGGCTGGCTTCCTTTCAGTCAGGACAAGAGAAATCAACATTTCATGCTCTCCATGGACTTCAAATTCATGCAGTCCAGCCACCTTATTTGACAGAGGAGAAAAGTGAAAGGCGCAGACACTGACCAAAGCCACACTTGAGTGGCTATTATGTGGCTGCAGGGATGCTCAGAAATAGGCACTGACCACCTCTGTCCTAGCCCACATAAATGGTCCCCAAAGCTTTGTCCCCATAAAATCCAACACCTTTGACAAGGGTGACAAGGTAATTTTTATAAGTTATCTGGTTATGAGTTCACTTTCCAGATTCTTTCTTAAGAGACTGGATTAGGCGGGTAAGTAGGGGAGAAGGGAGAAACTGGTGAAAAGAAAGAATCCCTGGGTGTCCTGAGTGAGGTGCTGAGGCCTCAGTGAACATTAAGTGACCTCCTTTGTAGATTCCTTCACTGATTTTCTTCAAGGATTCCTTTTATAATGTGACTTCATCCCTTTCTTCTCCTAAATAATGTCCTTTCCCACTCCTAAATATTTTAAGATATTCACCTATAATCCCAGCACTTTGGGAGGCCAAGGTGGGCAAATTACAAGGTTAAGAGTTCTATACCAGCCTGGCCCACATGGTGAAACCCTGTCTCTAAAATACGAGAAATTAGGTGGGTGTAGTGGCGGGCACTGGTAATCCTACCTACTCGGGAGGCTGAGGTTGCAGGGAGCTGAGATCGCACCACTGCTCTCCAGCCCAGGTGATAGGCTGCGTCTCGAAAAAGAAAAAAATTTTTAAATAAACATAAAAAGATTAAAACTGCCAAAGGTATAAGGAGAGAGATGCCTAAAAAATATAAAGTTTAGGCCGGGCGCGGTGGCTCAAGCCTGTAATCCCAGCACTTTGGGCGGCCGAGGTGGGTGGATCACGAGGTCAAAAGATCGAGACCATCCTGGTCAACATAGTGAAACCCCGTCTCTACTACAAATACAAAAAATTAGCTGGGCATGGTGGCGTGTGCCTGTAATCCCAGCTACTCAGGAGGCTGAGGCAGGAGAATTGCCTGAACCCAGGAGGCGGAGGTTGCGGTGAGCCGAGTCGCGCCATTGCACTCCAGCCTGGGTAACAAGAGTGAAACTCCGTCTCAAAAAAAAAAAAAAAAAAAAAAAATACATATATATATATATATATATATAAAGTTTAAAGTATCCAGTTGAATTGATTACCCGAAATACATCTGCCTGCGTGGTATCTGGTGTCCAATCACACCCAACACACTCCTAGAATGTATTGTTTTAATTAAGGGATGAGTGAATTACGGGGCAACCATTCATGAACAACTATTTACTAGGTATTACCCACATGGAAGGCACTTGGATTAGGCATGTGAAGTCTATAAAACTGTGTAAGATCCAGCATGATTCTCCATAGGAAAGGAAATGATGCATGTTTCCAAATAATTACAGTAGACAATTATAAGGGAATTATGAGTAACATAAAAAGAGTAGCTGAAGGGTTTAGAAAATATACAAGACATTTTTGACTGGGGCTGTGAGGGAAAATGCAGTAAAACTAGTAGCCCGTGGTCAGAGCACTCAAGGTTTATTAGGATTTCAAAAAGTGAAATAGAAGGAAGAACATTAGAATGGTGACAGCAGTAGGAATAATACATATTTGGGGAATTCCAATTATTCCAGTGTGACTTGATTATAGAGAAGATATGGACAGTAACTGGGCGTGGTGGTGTACGCCTGTAATCCCAGCTACTCAGGAGGCTGAGGCAAGGGAATTCCTTGAACCCAGGAGGCAGAGGTTGCAGTGAGCCAAGATTGTGCCACTGCACTCCAGCCTGGGAAACAGAGCAAAACTCCATCTCAAAAAAAAAGGCAATTAAAAAAAAAAAAAAGAACATAAGGACAGCACCTTAATATTGGGTTGAGAATGGAGGAGTCCATGAATTAATTCCAAGACAAATATTTGGAACTTGATCAAACAGGGCAGAGTAATCCACAGAAGAGTGAAGCAGAGAGAATAACAGGATCAAAGCAGTTTGGCCATTACCACAATAAAACAAAACATCTTTTTTATTTTTTTTAATTTTTTTTTAATAGAGACAGGGTTTCACCATGCTGGCCAGACAGGTCTCGAACTTCTGACTTCAGGTGATCCGCCCACCTTGGCCTCCCAAAGTGCTGGGATTACAGGCATGAGCCACCATGCCCAGCATTATTTTTATTTATTTATTTTTATTTTATTTTATTTTTTTTTTTTGAGACAGGG
This sequence comes from Saimiri boliviensis, assembly GCF_048565385.1. Taxonomy (NCBI): domain Eukaryota; kingdom Metazoa; phylum Chordata; class Mammalia; order Primates; family Cebidae; genus Saimiri; species Saimiri boliviensis. The sequence goes on from NC_133453.1 coordinate 82,986,792, forward strand.
TCTTTCTCTGTTGCCCAAGCTGCAGTGCAGTGGTGCAGTCATGGCTCACTGCAGCCTTGGCCTCCTGGACTCAAGGGATCCTCCCACTGAAACCTCCTAAGTAGGAGGTACACGCCACCAGACATAGCTAATTTTTTACTTTTTGTAGAGACAGGGTCTCACATGTAGCCCAGGCTGGTCTCAAACTCCTAGGCTCAAGCGATCCTCCTACCGTGGCCTCCCAAAGTGCTAGGATTACAGGCATCAGCCCCCATACTTGGCCAATAACGTTTCTTTTATTCAGTTAAAATTTAAAGAAAACTTTTGAGAACCTAGTACTCTGAACTGTATTATTTTCGTCACCTTTGAAGTACACTTAGAAGCTTATTTTACGTTTTCTTGATATAATAATGACATGAAATCTTGACCAAAGTTTTCCAAATAAGTTTACCTTGAACATAAACTTCTGTCCACATAGGTGTATAGCTGTCTGAAGTTTCCACTTGCCTTGGTGCTCATCAGCAGATCTAAGTAACAAAGCTTTCTAAGAATGTCACCCTATTATTACCAAGAAATACTCAGAGGTTATCTCATTTGACAGTAGCAGCTTCTAGAAATCTTGATTTCAGAAAACAATTTCTCTGTTATAGTTTGTGGGGTTTGCTTTTCCCTCTATGTTAAAACCTGTTATAGAAGGACATATGTGGGCAATCAAATATGAGATTCCACAGAAGATATATTAGTATTCAAAAAATAATAAGGCTTGAAAAATCTAAATCAAACAATCCTTGTTCTAAAAGTACCCAGACTTTGACAGTGTCTCACTGATACACAGTACATGAGTAATTACTTCATTTTACCTGAATAATTAAAAGATGTTCCCAAATAATGTCTTTAAGTCTTATCAATACATATGTACAGAAAAAATGTTCCTCTAGTCACAATACTTCTGACACCAAATGTGTGGGTTTTCCACACCAAGAAACTCCGTAATTATCTAGGGACACCAACTGAATGTTCTACAATTTAATTCAGTTCTATCACAAATTGCCCAGAGTTTGTGCAGACGCCACAGGTTAAGGGCTCAGTCCCAAGACACTGTCCACCACTTCAGATGCCAGTCAAAAACAGTGGGTCCTAGGATATCCACACTTACGTAAGACTTAGCCAAAAATCAAGGGTTCCTACAATCCTATCCTCAGATAAGATAATCTGCTATAATGGCTCACAGAACTTTATATTGTTGTTTTTGTTTTTTTTTTTTAATGAGACAAGGTCTCACTCTGTCACTCAGGCTGGGGTGGGTGTAGTGGCACTAATACAGCTCATTGCAGCTTGACCTCCTGGCCCCAAGAGTTCCTCTTGCCTCAGCCTCCAGAGTAGCTAGGCCTACAGGTATGGACCACCATATCTGGCTAATTTTTATTATTTTTAGGGACAGGATCTCTCCATGTGGCACAGGCTCATCTCAAAAACCTGGGCTCAAGTGATCCTCCTGTCTTGGCCTCCCAAAGTGCTGGGATTACAGGTGTGAGCCACAAAAACAGGCCTACTTATGTTTACCAGTTTATTACAAAAGATATTATAAAAGATACACATCAACAGCTGGACGAAGAGGTATACAGGACAAGAACTGGGAGAAGGGGAGCCATCTCTGGGCATGCCTTCCTTTCAGCACCTCCATGCACTCACCAACTCAGAAGCTTTCCAGAATTTAAGGTTTCTATGAAGTCTCCATTATGTGGGCATGATTAAATCATTGTCCACTGGTGACTGACTGGAGGTCCAGCCCATCTCCCCTCCCCAGAGGTCTGGAGTGAAGCTGAAATTCTAACCATCTAATTATATAGTTGGTTCCTCTGCACCAGCTCCTATTCCCATCCTGAAGCTATCTAGGTGTCTACCAAGAGTCACGTGTCATCTCATCAGTATAGAAAAAGACACTCCTCATTCCAGAGATTCCAAGGGTCTTAGAAGTTCTTTAGTCAGGAACTGGGGACAAATATCTTTCTTATTATGTTACAACATATCACAATAAATTTTTAGTTGAGAAGGAGAGACATCTATTAACCAATTTTTCCCACTAATTTTGTGAACTAGTAGAACCAAAGCTTGACCTAAATAAATCAGAAATTGTGTTTTTGCCGCATAAATCAGAAATCTGGTTTTGAAAGACCATAAAATTCACAACTGAAAAACAGGAAATAAGAACACAGATAAGACATAGTTCAAGAAATATACAACCCAAAGACTAGTAAAAGCCTCTAATGAAAGATCAAAATCCTGGAACACAAGCAAAAGGAAAAAACAAAACAAAACACAAAACCACAGTCACATTCATGTCAGGACACGAATTAGAATTCTGGATGCATTCTGTCCACAGTCATTATCTAAACATCCTCAGGTATTTAAACCATCAACATCTCTTCCTTTCTTTTCCTTAAATGTTCCTGAGATCAATCCCTGGTCACATATTACAGGAAGAAGTCTATTCTAAAATTGTTCGAGATTTCTTGGCTTGCAGCCACATTGGCCCTTGTCTCTCTCACTTGGAGCTGAGTTTGATCATATCTTACTCTTACATTTCTTTCACATACCATGTCAACAATTCTAAAACAAAGAAATGTAAAACACACTTTATTAGTTTCTTCTTCCCCTAACATACCACTCTCAAGTTTTCTTATCTCAAAAATTTTGAGATGAAGTCTTACTCTGTCACCCAGGCTGGAGTGCAATGGTGTTCTGCAACCTCCACCTCCCAGATACAAGCGATTCTTCTGCCTCAGCCTCCTGAGTAGCTGGGACTACAGGTGCATGCCACCACACTTGGCAAATTTTTGTATTTTTAGTAGAAATGGGGTTTCACTATGTTGTCCAGGCTGGTCTCGAACTCCTGACCTCAAGAGCCACCTGCCACAGCCTCCCAAGTGCTGGGATTACAAGCATGAGCCACCCCCCAGGACTCTTATCTCAAAAATCTTAAGACTTGATGGACAGGGTGGGGGGGTGCGGGAATTAGCTGGGTGTGGTGACACACACCTGTAATCCCAGCTGCTCAGGAGGCTTTGAAGGAGAACTGCTTGAAGCCAGGAGGCGGAGATTGTAGTGAGCTGGAATAGTGCCACTGCACCCCAGCCTGAGTGACAGAGTGAGACTGTCTCTAAAAAATAAAAATATATAAATTTTAAAAAATTAAAAAAGGCTGGACGCAGTGGCTCAAGCCTGTAATCCCAGCACTTTGGGAGGCCGAGGCGGGTGGATCACAAGGTCAAGAGATCGAGACCAGCCTGGTCAACATGGTGAAACCCCGTCTCGACTAAAAATACAAAAAATTAGCTGGGCATGATGGCGCATGCCTGTAATCCCAGCTACTCAGGAGGCTGAGGCAGGAGAATTGCCTGAACCCAGGAGGAGGAGGTTGCAGTGAGCCGAGATCACACCATTGCACTCCAGCCTGGGTAACAAGAGTGAAACTCCATCTCAAAAAATAATAATAATAATTAAAAAATAATAAACTTGATGGAAGTATTTAATATTTTGATGTGCAACTAAAACCTACTTAATAATATCTACTTAGTTTAGTTCCAGTCAGTTCTTCTCTATCACCCAAAGTAACGATCTTCAATTTAGTGGGTTGAGAGGGGTCGTAACCCTGATGACTAATAATTTTCTCCTTATCCTCCAGGTAAAAAAAATATATAAAACATATCCCATTGTCAAAACTGAATAGAGTAACTGGCAGGCCATCTGATACTTTTTTTTTTTTTTTTTTTTTTTGAGACAGAGTCTCTTTCTGTCACCCAAGGTGGAGTGCAATGGCACATCTAGGCTCACTGCAACTTCCGCCTTCCAAGTTCAGGCAATTCTCTTGCTTCAGCCTCCCAAGTAGCTGGGATTACAGGCGCCCACCACCACACCTGCTAATTTTTGTATTTTTAGTAGAGACAAGGTTTCACCACGTTGGCCAGGCTAGTCTCCAATTCCTGCCCTCAGGTGATCTGCCTGCCAAACCACCACGCCCGTCCTTTTTTTTTTTTTTTTTTGAGACAGTCTTAAGCAATTCTCATGTTTCAGCCTCCTGAGTAGCTGAGACTACAGGCGTGTGCTACCACACCTGGCTAATTTTTTTATTTTTTGTAAAGATGGGGTTTCCACATTATCCAGGCTGCTCTCAAACTCCTGGGCTCAAGCGATCCACCTGCCTTGACCTCCCAAAGCAGTGCTGGGATCACAGGCGTGATCCACCATGCCTGGCCTATCTGACATATTTTTAAGCAAGTGTGTTAAAGGTGACAAGAATGAAGAGTTACAGTTTTAATGCCAATCCTGAGCTTTAACTTCACATAGTGACAAGATATTCATTTCTTGCACATGCAAAATTTTACTGAAGATTTCCCATATAATTTTCCACAGAAAGATCATTTTTGAAAGTACATGATTATGTTGGCTTTTTCATACAATGAAGTACACAATAGCAAACATTTCTGAACCAAAGATGATCTTTTCTATAGTCTTCCGGAAACTTTAAGTCTCTGTTACTGAAGTGACATTCCCTTCCCCAGAAAGCTGTCTCCAACTACTGGAGCCCATATTAACCTCTTCCTTCTTAACCACAACAGTTCTGGCCAACATCCTACACTGGACAAATGATTATACAAGGTCTTATGTTGGTCTCCGGTTGTTTTCCACATAGGTTTTACCTTGTTAAACAACTGTAAGCTCCTCAAAAGAGGATAACCATACTTTTTATCTAGCATTTATTACAACATAATGCTGCACAAAAGTACAGAAAATTTCATTTAAGAAGACCAGTGTTCATATATTTGATGTCTGGTCCTCTTTCTGAAGTTTCTGCACTTAGGATAGCCCCATGAGTCCAGGTGTTTCAACAGAAAGAATCAAGTTTTGGAAAACCTAAACAGAAACATCAATGCATTCAAAAAAATAAAACAGAGAAATTAGATAGCTATCTGAAAATTGCTTCCCTTCTCTAATAATCATAGCTACCACTAACTCCCCTCTCTTCTCCCCACCCCCAACACACTAAACTAACGGGAAAAAAAATGTCTGGATAATTCATACACAACATGCAAGAATTCCTTGCACAAATTTTCAAGCTAACTGTATTCTTTGCCCATATTTCCCTATTTGAATATAAGAAGAAAAAACATAGGATGGAAGCTAGTCGTTTGAAGTCTACTACCTGCCAGGTACATTGCTAGCAATTTTACACATTGTAGCATTTATTATCCATATTTTGCCAATGAGACCGTTGCGGCTGAGTTTAAATAGATTACCTAAGGCCAAAGTCTTTGGCTCTCCCATCCGCAACTACCCTCAGCTAGAGTTTGTTCCACAGTTCAGTCACTCATTGAGAAAATATTTATTGAGTGCATATTACAAGCTAGTCACCACTCTAGGCATTACAGTTTTGAAAGTATGCCAGACAGAACAAGCCCTACTACTCTCATAGAACTTACATGCTAGAGATGAAACACAATAATGAAACAGGATAATTTTAGAGTTACAATAATGTTTGCCAACATGAGTTATGCACAATAATTACCCAATCTTTCAAAATATCTACAATGAGATTAAATAGTTACAAAAAACTAAAGAGGGTGGTAACATTCACTAACAATTAGTAACACTGTGGCCCTTTTGTCAGTTCCTGAACCAAGCCATTGCATCTTTGAATAAATCGGGGGGGAAGGAAGCAGAGCTCCAAACCCGCTTAGAATTTCTTCATAAAGTGACTCTGTGAGCTATCAGAATAGACTGTTGGAATGAATCCAGTGTTGGTTATCAAACCCCAAACCCCATATTTAGCCATTTATTCACTAAAATATTGCTGCATTATTTGAAGAGTTGATGTGTAAAAGTCAAGGGAGTGTTGTCATTTATCATAATGCCCCTGTGAGAAACAGAAGGGGGTTTCAACATCCACATCACAAGGCTCCCCAGGCTGCACACGGTCTCCACTGGGCAATGCCATCCAGCTCTCATGTGATGGCCAGTAAGAACTGCAGGACTGGGACTGGAGTGGTCAGTAGCTACGAAGAAGTGCCTGGACTCAGTGTGACAGCTGCCAGCACCCTCCACGAGCCAAAAAGAAGCCTCACATCTCTTTAAACTTGGAGCACATGCATAATACTAACAGTTTTGTTTTAGCAATAAAGACTCCCTGCCACTTACTAACTTCCTTCCCTCACCTATTTATACAAGTTGACTAGCTGCTATTTCTATAGCTGCCTCCTATGATATTTATAATGTGTTGTGTGATTTGGGTTACCCATGTCACTAACACTTTGTGAGAATTTGTGTTTGTAAATTACTCTGGAACTCTTCTGGGAGTGAATATTCCACTGCACAAGGTGGAAGCCAGACTAGAGACCATCTGCTAAGAGCAGCACTTCATTCACCCAGCTACACCTTCCTGCCAAAGCACTCTTTGCAAATCTATTTTTGCTGGTAGAAGTTACTACGTGGGGAGTGGAGGCTGTTTTAAGTTATCAATGTGTACCTTCCATTTCCTCCTAGGACGGTCACATGCCAGCAGCTGAGTTTCTCAAAGAAGCCTCAGCCCCCCTCCAGACTCTTTGTCACTCTTGCTTCGTAAAGGGGCAACAATCCTCATCAGACTAGCCCCATCTACAAGCTAAAAGTTTGTAGAAACTTTCAATGGGGTACCAACCCTTGCCCCAAAAGTCCTGCCACTTTACTGTTTTACAAATGCCGCCTCCAAAATGTAAACAGCGAAACCCTAGAGAAGAGCGAGTCCATCTTCTGCTGGTGGAGAGAAATTCTAAATCTTTCCCATTTCCCGCCACCACCTACCGCCACACTGGAGTCCCAGAAGACTCGCCCGGGTCAGAAAGGGGCCACTCCCGCCTAGAGTCCTAGGAGCGGGGGAAGGGGTCTCCCAGGAAGCACACACCTGAGATAGATCCTCACGCGCGAGGGGGCAGTGGGCAGGAGCACCCAGTTCCTCCAGCCAGGGTGGAGTCGGCCTCCCCCCGGAATCAGAGCCTCGGCCCGTGTGCTCGCAGCGAGGCGCGCGGGGCTGTCACTAGGCGCGGGCTGGGCGGCTGTAACCCGAGCGCCCGGCGGCCGCGCCCCCGCCCTCCCTCTCCCCGACTTCCTCCTCCCCCTCCCGGAGGGCTGACCCCGGCGGCGAGGCCGCCACCGCCCGCCCGGATACCTCGGGCCCAGGCTCCTCCGGCCCAGCGGGGAAACGCGGAAGTGCGGGCGGGAACCCGGGCCGGGGTTGGCGGGGGCGTGGGAGGGAAAAGCGCCGCGAACCAGCGGGCGGCGAGCGAAGAGGTCTCCGCGGCCCGGTGAACGTGACTAGACGGGGACGCGGGTCCCGCCGCGGGCGGGGTGGGGTCGCGCCGCGCGGCGCGCACGCAGGGCCCCTCGCCCGGCTGCAGTTGCCGCGCTGCGCCTCGCGGGTGCGGGACTCCGGACCTCCGCCTCGCGCCGCCATCCGGCTGGCGGACGGGAAAGCCTGAGCTAGGCCCGGCTGGGGAAGACGGCGGCGGTGTCCGAGGTCCTGCGCCCGCCCCCGTGCGCACCGCCCTGGCCGTCTGCCTGCGGGAGGGGAGGCACTCGCCCGCCGGCACGCTGGCGGGGCTGGCTTACCTGACGACTTCTTGTCGTCCGCCCCCGAATCTGGCTTCCCCTACTCCGCACCTCCCGGCCGGCGGGGTTCCCCAGGCCTACAGACGGGTCCAGGAGGCGCGCGACCCCGCCGTCAGAGCCCAGAGCCCTGGCCCAGCTCCCCCGGCGCTCTCTGGAGGCGCGCCAGGCCTCCTGACCCCCCCGCCTGAATGTCAGCGCGAGGACCTGCAGGGAAGACCTAGCCCAAGCTCCAGGAGGTGGGGTGCTCGGCACAGGTTCCCCAGGCCCAGCCTCATACAGGTGGGGGGAGGCGGAGAACCCCTGCGGCTGACCAGCAGGCTTCCCACTTGCACCCCGCCCCCCCAAAACGACCCTGCCCACTGAGCATGCCCAGCTCATTTGTTGGAACTACCAGGGCTAGACAAGCCCAGGGGGACCTAAGGAAGGCAGAGTTGGGGCTCAAATGGACCCCACTTCTTTAAGAGCTTTTCTCCGAAGATCTCTGGGTGTTGTACATTTCTATCGTGGTATTGGAAAATATCCAGGAGACGGTCGGAAAGGCCTTCCAAAAAGAAGGAAGAAAATTAGTGTGAACCAAAATCGCAGTGGTATTTTTTTAAATAAAAGTATTAAGTCACTTATTTAATGCCCTCAAATACCGCAGAATTCTTATAATTGACCCAGAAGAATACATATATTAAATCCCAAACTCAGTAACTTCAGGGAACCATTTATAGTCCACAGTGGACCAATGATTCTCAGCCTTGGACACGTTAAAATTGGGGTGGGGGAGGCGGGGGGAGGGGGGGATGGAATACCAGATTTCCATCCCCAAGCCCAACGAGTCCATCTGGACGTGGGATCTGCAGATGCTTGTCTTTTAAAACTGGCTCTGAAAGTGTAGTCACTGGAGCCCGCAGCATCAGCATCACCTGAGAACTTGACAGAAACTGTACTCCAGTGACCTGATTCATAGACTCCAGGGCTGGGGCTGAGCTGGCCAGATTTAACAAGCCCTTCAGGTAATTTCGATGCACACTAAAGTTTGAGCACCATGGTTTGAAAGCTCCTTGCAGGTGAATCTAACGAGCAACCAGAGAAAAGAAATTGCAATTGAGAAAAGAAAAATAGCTCAGAGCATTTGAGCAATGTGAGGTACGTAAATTATCAGGCCCAGACAGACTTGAGTATGGGACTTAAGTTGCACCCCCACACTTATGCCCAGGGACAATTGTTTAAAGGTATTTTGTTCATGAGTGACTGTCCCACCTTTCTTCATGTTCCTGGAATTTGTGATACAAAGAACAATCTATAGGCAATCAATAGTTTATGTCACTTTCATGTAAATTATAGTAAACAACTTAGAAACCACCTCTTCTTTAAAAACTTGTGACTGGGCAACATCATGAGATTTGAGTTTGCCTCAGCTCTTTTTTCTTTAGTTAGACAAATCAAACCAATACTTGTACCATTTTGTTTTCAAATCGCAAACATTTATCTAGAAATGCAACGTGTTACCCAGAGATGGAATAATCTGGTTGAACTGGGTGCCAGTCCTGGATTTCTCTCCCACTGATTATCCCAGATCAGTTCAGTGATTGGCAAATGGGACCATAAGTTACTCGCTTTTGTACCCTAGTGCCTAGCATAGTGTCTGAATATAACTGACGTTTAAGTGTTTCTTGATTTGAAATGAATGCTTAGATGAGCGATCTGGTCCAAGCCACTGTCAGCTGATTATTTTCTCCACTAGTCCTAGTCACACTTCTGGCTAATGTAACCGCCCGAGGGGTTCACCTTGCCTGCTGCCTAGACTGAACCAATTCATCAAGACAGGGGAATTGCAACAGAGAAAGAGTAATTCATGCAGAGCCAGCTGTGCAGGAGACAGGAGTTTTATTATTACTCAAATCAGTCTCCCTGAGCATTCAGGAAGCAGAGTTGTTAAGGACAACTTGGTGGGTTGGGCCAGGAGTGCTGACTGGTCAGGGATGAAACCAGAGGGAGTTGGAGCTGCCTTCTTGCACTAAGTCAATTCCTATGTGGAGAGCCACAAGATCAGATGAGTCAGTTTATTGACCTAGCTGGTACCAGCTGATCCATCAAATGCAGGGTCTGCAACATATCTCAAGCACTGATTTTTGGAGCAGTTTAGGGAGGGTCAGAATGACTCCTAAACCACAATTTCTAATCTTTTGTGGCTGCTAGTGCTACATAGGCAATCTAGTCCCCAGGCAAGAGGGAGATCTGCTTTGGGAAAGGGCTGTTAATCTTGTTTAAACTATACACTGTAAACGAAGTTTCTCTCAAAGTTAGTTCAGCCTACGCCCAGGAATGAACAAGGATATCTCGTAGGTTAGAAACAAGATGGTATCGGTTAAGTTAGGTCTCTTTCACTCTCTCAGTCATAATTTTGCAAAGGTGGTTTCACTAACAAGCCAAGAACTGATATAAGACTCATTTCTTATATCAATAACCCATTACCATCAATCCCTGGGTCTGATTTGGATATGGGAGGAGGTAGAGAATAGGAGGTAGGACATAGTTAGAGATAGAAAAAAGTCAGGAGCATTGCACATGATTCCTCTTGACAAATTTGGTGCTCAAAGCAACCGAAGGACAGCAGAAGGTTGTCAGCATCTGGTGGGATTCAGAAAGTCCAGACTGATTCACTGGGCTTGGGGATGGAAATCTGGCATTTCACCCCCCTGCCCCCAATTTTAATGTGTCCAAGGGTGAGAATCATTGGGCCACTGTGGACTATGAATGGTTCCCTGAAGTTACTGAGTTTGGAATTTAATAAGTATATGGATTTCCTTGCCCACAAAAGGAAAAAGGTGTCTATGGAAGTGGGGTTAAGGGGAACAGACAGGGAAGCAAGCTTCACTTGATCAGCACACAATTTACTCCGAAACTTCTGTTTTCAAGACTGTGCACCTCTGCTCTATAGTTCCCACTCTCCCACTCCCCATACACACATCTAATCTTAACTATTGCCTTGAATAAAATAAATAGGAAACTGTTGTTTAGTAGATAATTTACTCCAGTAAAACATTGCTGACTTGCAATTAGAGCATAAGTTATTTAGAGAATATTTTCAAAGTTGTTAATTCTTAAAAATGCACTTAAAAAAGAACAAAATCACTTTGCAGCAACACGGGTGCAGCTGCAGCAACATGGATGCAGCTGCAGGCCGTTATCCTAAGCAAGCTAATATAGGAACAGAAAACCAAGTATCACATGTTCTCACTTATAAGTGGGGGCTAACTCTTGTTTTCACTCAGACATAAAGATGGGAACAATAGGCTCTGGGGAATCCAAAAGGAGGGAGGGGGACAGGGGCTGGAAAACTTCCCACTGGGTACTATGTTCAGTATGAGGGTGATGGGATCAATAGAAGCCCAAACCTCAGCACCACACAATTTACCCTAGCAACAAAGCTGCAAATGTAACCCCTGAATCTAAAATTAAAATGGAAATTGAAATTTAAATGAACATTAATTTCAAAATGTAGAGGTTTATGATCATTATTTTTTTACAGACACTGGCCAGGTGTGTTGGCTCACACCTGTAATCCCAAGCACTTTGGGAGGCCAGGGTGGGAGGATCACCTGACATCAGGAGTTCAAGACCAGCCTGGCCAACATGGTGAAACCTTGTTGCTACTCAAAATTACAAAAATTAGCTGGGTCTGGTGGCACACGCCTGTAGTCCCAGCTACTCAGGACGCAGAGATGGGAGAATCACTTAAACCTGGGAGGCAGAGGTTGCAGTGAGCTGAAATTGCACCACTGCACTCCAGCCTAGGCGACAAGGTGAGACTCTATCTCAAAAAATAAAATAAAATAAAAATAAATAAAAAAGATTTCACTCACAGACACTTAAAAAATAAAACACTATGCCCTATTTTTTCCATCAGTCTTTTCTAAAGAGAATAAAATATAAAAACAAATTTTTCTTTCTCGTCCAATACATAATACTTCAAAGCCTTTTTTTGACAATTCTTTTCATAGTGTCTAAGTGGCTTTCAGCTTCCCTATGTCTAGCCCTGTGTCTTGCTCCTAATACAGCAAGAATTCCACTGAAAAGTTTTGGTTGCTGATTAGAGTATCTAACAGGAACACAATTTCCCATACGCCTAAGCATTTTCTTTTTATAATTAAGATAATTTTGGGGGGAGGGGCGATAATCATTAATTTAGGAATTACTCTTAATAATTACCATGCTAGCTCCACAAACAATATTAGAAAAATGAAAACAAAAAGCAAAACCCTTCCCTTCTCAACAAACACTTGCTACTGCTTCTTTTTGGCTTTCAGTATTAAAACCAAATGAAACAAATGAACAGGTTTACAACCAAAAGTGGGGGAAAGACTAAGTGGGGGCATGGGAAAGGAAAGAATGACCATAAACAAATTTTAAAACATGAAGTAATTATTTCAGCAGAAGGCAATCTACTGAAGACCAAGACAGGAGGAAAATTAAGAGTCTTAAGTGTTTCTCCTCTTCCCCATAAGCATGACTCAGCATTTGGAATGAAACTCTTGTTTACTGTCTTTCAGATTTCTGGTGTCAAATAACTTTGGTGCCACCTAACTCCTTTCTCCTGTGCCTAAGAAAACTCAAGGATAGTCATGGGTATTCATCCTCACATGGCTACAAAAATCTGAAAAACTTTCCCGTTTTCACCCATTCCTGTCTTACAGAAGCCTAAGTTTTTCCACCATTTATTTATCTTGTTTTTGTATTGTTGTCAGATGAATTTAGATTGTCACTTATATCCTAATGTAACAAAATGAGCAAAAAGTTTATTATTATTATTATTTTTATTTTTATTGCATTTTAGGTTTGGGGGGCAAGAAGTTTTTTCCTTCCCAAACTTGGAGAGTAGGCTACCTGCTACTAAGACATCTTAAACTCAGCTTCTGGGATTGACCTTTTCCCACCATGTGGGTACCTTCCGATGATGAGTCTACCATGTACTTTTAATGACCACCACATGCCTAGATCCAACTATTTTAGTCCTTGCCCATTTCTAGAGCAAAACAAATTTTCCCCATAGCCAAATAAGTGTTCACTGGTTACCAAAGCTCAAAGTATAATGTATGGAATACTAAAATCGAACAGGACTATAAATGTTAACCCCAAATTTTCATTTTATAAAAAAATGAAACCAGCCCGGGTGTGATGGCTCATACCTGTAATCCCAGCACTTTGGGAGGCCGAGGTGGGCAGGTCACGAGGTAAGGTGTTCGACCAGCCTGGCCAACATAGTGAAACCCTGTCTCTGTTAAAAATACAAAAAATTAGCCAGGCATGGTGGCGGGCGCCTGTAATTCCAGTTACTCAGGAGGCTGAGGCAGGAAAATTTCTTGAACTCAGGAGGCAGAGATTGCAGTGAGTCAAGATCACACCACTGCACTCCAGCCAGGGCGACAGTGTAAGACTCCATCTAAAAAAAAATAAAACAAAGCTCAGTGGTATTAGAATATTAGCTAATGGAGCCAAGACTAAAATGAGAAACTGCTTGTTGTAGAACACATGGTGTGAGCTCAGATAATCTCTTATAAGTTCTTCAACCACGGCCTGGTTCTTTAGCTTTCAAGAACCTCAGTATCCTTATCAGTGAAGAATGTTAATATGAAACATTCTAATAGCGTTTGCTTTATCTCAGGCACTAGTCTAAACAAGATGATGTAATCTTTAATCCTCAGCATAACTATGTAAGTATTTGGTTTTTCTGGTTTTGTTTTCTTTTGTTTCATTCTTCCAAATGGGAAAATTGAGGTACAAAACTATTAAGTAATATGTTGAAGATAACACAGCTAGTAAATGGCCAAACTGGGTTTGAGTGTGATAATATATCTAAAATGCCTGGCATGTAAGTTGTCAACAGAACTATCACCAATGTCAGTTCTCTTCCTTAAACTACAGGCATATCCTGCCAAAACACTTTGTTCTGAGCTTTGTATGTTCACATATCTTTTTTTCACTATTTTCTTTTTTTCTTTTTTATTTATTTATTTATTTTTATTTTTTAGACGGAGTTTTGCTCTTGTTATCCACGCTGGAGTACAATGGCGCAATCTCGGCTCACCGCAACCTCCTTCTCCTGGGTTCAAGCAATTCTCCTGCCTCAGCCTCCCGAGTAGCTGCGACTACAGGCATGCACCACCATGCCCAGCTAATTTTTGTATTTTTAGTAGAGATGGGGTTTCACCATGTTGACCAGAATGGTCTCGATCTCTTGACCTCGTGATCCACCCACCTCGGCCTCCCAAAGTGCTGGGATTACAGGCGTGAGCCACCGTGCCCGGACTTTTTTCACTATTTTCTTTAATATGGGTACAGTTTAAATAGTTTACATGAATTAGAAAGTACTATATGCATCTAACATAATCTTATCCATTGTTAACAGTAGTTGCAAACACTAAGAAGTTAACCAAAAATTAAAGACTACAAGTTTACTGTTTACCAGTAAACAAAACTAATACAGAATATCTAAAAGATTAACAGGGCTGTCCCAGAAAATTTTAAATCCTTGAGCAGGATCAGACCAATCATTCTGGGATCTTAAGATGAGAACAGCTCACTTGATAGATCTCCACCTGCTTGTTACATGAATTCTTAACAGCAGAGTTATAGACATCTAAAAATATCCAGCAGAAAATCTTTCCATGTCAGTGATTCACAAAGAGTTAAGATCAAGAATGAAGTGAAAATATATGTTCCTTGAAATGATGAAATAAAAATACTAAATATATTTTTAAATAGGTACTTTGAGTTTTATTTCTGCTTTATAGGAACTGGGAACATATTCTTAAAATAAATGTTTAAAGCATCAATATAAAGTGGCACCAAGAAACTTACTTAGATTTAAAAGTCCTGAGGGTAAAGGAAATGTGTGCTCCTTCCCTAGGCAGGAATCCACTTTGTCCCTAGGACAGGGCAGCACTGAAAACAAGCTTTTATAAATGTTGATGATGTAAACTCAATAATGTTGTCTCTGGAACATAGCCTCCTGTTTCATAACAGCAGGAAAGTGTGGGTAAGCAGAAATGTCCCAAGAAACCCATGCAGAGATCATGAGTAAGTATTAAGTTCTGATGTGGGAGCTGAAACAAAATAGAGAATTGAGTTTTTCAGAGTAAAGCTTAGTTACCATCCCAGTAACAGGTAACTGAGCCGACTGTAAATAACCCAAAAAACTGGAGATTTGTTCAGCCCTACATCTGAATACATTTAATATAACCTGGAAATGGTTTAAATCTCATCAGTAAATGCTTAAAATAAACTTGACCACTGTTTATAATGTTATAATTTGATTTTTAAAAAGGAAAATGAATGAATTTGAATAGCAAAAATAGCACAACAATAGCAACAGACAGGATTTATGCCTGAACATGATTAGCTTTAAAGTGAGGATGTTGTATCTTAGCCTGGAAACATGTAGGCATTGACCTAATTTCTGCTAAGCCACAAAGAAAGGGTTTCATACACAGGGAGCATAGGCCATAGGGTAACAGGTGCGGTTCTTTGGCCTGAAAAGCCAATCTCCTTTGTTCCTCCTCTATCAGCAAAATCATCATATAAAGCCTGAAAATGGAAGACAGGAAAGCAGAGAATCTTTGTTCTGTTATCCTTCAGTTACAAATTAAAGTTCATTTTTGAAAGAGCTCTTTTGGGAGGCATAAAGAAGAAGGAGAAAATGGTTAAATGTAACATCCATCAAGGAGAAATTTTACAATTTAATGGAAAGTCTATTATTTGAAAATTCTCTAGACCATGCTGTAAATAAATAATCCTGTTCCCTTCCTGCTTAACTCTTAGCGAAGTTTCTGAGAATGAGACAACTTGACACATGAGAAACAGCTAGAAACTGGAACCAGGGCATCTAGAACCTTTTTTTCTAGTAAATCTAGCATAATGTGTATTCTTTTTCTTTTTTTCTTTTTTTTTTTTTTCTGTTCTTGCAGCCCCAGCTGTTGCATGTAATGTGTATTCTAAAAATATCTTTCAATAGTCAAATGTGGTACAAGTCCATTTTTATTGTGTTCTTTACTGTCAATCTGGTCCTCTTAAGAGTTTTGAAATACAGCAAAAGTCCTGCCGTCACAAAGATGCCTTCCTAAAGTGGGTCTCAAAGTGCTGGAGGATGAAATTCTAGTTTTTTCACATGAGGCCCACCGTGGACATAGGGTGTCCTTTCACTTTACATAGGGTGTTCTTTTTGTTCCTGCTGTTTCAGTAGGTAGAAAGCAAATAGTCGGCAGCCTAATGAGAGCTAAAGCAAAGACTGAGAAGCTGCACTGTGGTGGACTGAATAGTGGCCTCCCCAAAGCTATTCACATCCTGATCTCTGGAACCTGTCAATTTTACCTTATTGGGCCCAGCGGTGTGGAGAAGCAGGAAAGTTGCAGATGTGATTAAGTATCTTTTTTTTTTTTTTTTTTTTTGAGAGACAGAGTCTTGCTCTGTTGCCCAGGCTGCAGTGCAGTGGCGAGATCTTGGCTCACTGCAACCAACCTCTGCTTCCCAGGTTCAAGCAATTTTCCTGCCTCAGCCTCCTGAGTACCTGGGATTACAGGTGCATGCCACCATGCTCGGCTAATTTTTGTATTTTTGGTAGAGACAGGGTTTTACCATGTTGATCAGGCTGGTCTTGAACTTCTGACCTCATGATCCACCCGCCTCAGCCTCCCAAGATGCTGGAATTACAGGCAGAAGCCATGGTACCCAGCCTGTGATTAAGTATCTTGAAATGGAGAGATTACCCTAAATTATGGATGCGGGCCCTAAATGCAATCATACATATCCTTCAAAGAGAAAAGAAAAAGGAAGATTGTATGCACACAGCAGAACAGAAGACAAAGTGACCCTAAATACAAAGATTGGAGTAATGCAGACACAAGCCAAGAAGGCCTGCAGCCACCAGAAACTGGAAGAAACACAGAATGGATTCTCCCTAGAGTCTCCAGAAAGAGTGCAACCCTGTTGACCCCTTGATTTCAGCCTAGTGATGCTGATTTTCAGTTTCTGGCGTCTAGAACTGTCGGCCAATAAATTTCCTTTGCTTTAACAACCAAGTCTGCGGCAATTTGTTATAACAGCAATAAGAAACTAACACAGCTTTCTCCGTTTATTTCCCTTTGGCACTAATACCAATCTATCTTTCTAGAGCTAGATCTTCAGTACATCATTTACATTTGTAGGATGTTTTTAATTCAGAATGCCAAAGCAATTTACAACCATGTAAATGGGCTCAATTTTGTATCCTGTGGGACATTCAAGCAATACCAGATCCTTGTAAAATTTGAGAGATGCCTGGACCATTTTATTTTGTACTTTCCTAAAAAATACAGTATAATTTGAGTGTTTACAATTATCCAACTAATTCTTAGCAAAAGAATACTTCAGTAAGTATTTCCACAGCCTCATTTAGAGTTAAGAGCAGAATTTTAAATGTGGGGTCCGTGGCAGACAGATGGCTATACCACTGAGTTCCTCTTTCAAGCAGGACTTATTTTTCTAGCTCCTGGAAGCATCTTCAGCAAGTGGCTTTCAGCAGCCACCCCCTTCAAAATTTGTCTGGACTTCAGAGAGCTGCCTCAGTCAAGGTCATTCCTTTGCTGAGTTAGTTCTTACCCTACAAGTGAATGAGGCCAGGTTATAGAGACTCAGCCAGAAAGTTGGAAAATAAATCTGATGGGCCATATATGCTCTAGAACTCCCACAGGGGTTGATTGAGACTGCATCACAATCCAATTTCTCCCTCTGCCCAAATCTGCTTCTGCCCTCTTCCTTTCAGAAGTATTAATCCTAATAAATCACCTGCATGTCATATTCCATCTCAATATCTGCTTCTGGAAAGCCCAATCTGCATTAGAGCCCTTCATAACAAAAACCTTTGACTGTCACAGAATCTTAAATTAATTATTCCTTTTAAAAAAAAATTCTACTGGGATTGTATCTTTCCTTCCAGTTCAAAGAAAAAAATCATTTCCTAGAGCTGGCAGCCTCTCCAGCTTGCTCTCTCTATATATAAGGACAAAAGACTTCTCTGAGCTACACGTAGTTTAGGAATATGCGTTGCCAAAATCTTCCTCATGTCCTATTCCCTTCCAGGTGTGTCTACTTTAGATGTTTTTAACTTCAGTCATTCAATGGGTATTGAGTACCACTTTCGTACCAGGCACTCCTGTGTCAATAACAAGAGTGATATGGTTAGGCTTTGTGTCCCCCTCCACCAACTCTCATCTTGAATTATAATCCACAGGTGTTAAGGGAAAGACCAGGTGAAGGTAATTGAATCATGGGGCAGTTCCCCCATGCTGTTCTCATGACAGTGAGTTCTCATGAGATCTGATGGCTTTATAAAGGCTCTTCTCCCTTTGCGGGGCACTTCTTCCTTCTGTCTTGTGAAGATGTCTTGCTTCCCCTTCACCTTCTACCATGATTGTGAGTTTCCTGAGGCCTCCTCAGCTATGCTAAACTGTGAGTGAATTAAACCTCTTTCCTTTATAGAGTACCCAGTCTCAGGCAGTTCATTACAGTAGTATGAAAACAGACTAATACAAGGAGTATATGCTTTTATCACACACCCAGAGTATAGCACGTGATATATGTTAGGTCAGATTTCACATATGCCTCCCAGGCAAGGTAAAGTGCGTTCATTAGGCTAGTGTAAAACAAGTAGTGGTGGGGTCTGTGGCAAATTGAAGAAAGCATGCCACATCCAAAGGGGTTGGCTTTCTACATTAACCTAGTATCGAACTTTTTGTGACCAGCTAGGACAACCGGAAATTAACCACATCTTTTTCTGATGTAATATAAAGTCTGAACCATCACTTCTAGATAATTTTTTCCCCAAATACTTAACCTGAGTTAATTGACCCCTTAGGTATGAACTGTAGTCAACAGGACAACTGGTTCCTCTTCAACAATATTGTCACAGAAGAAAAGAAAGGGAGATAGGGTCTAACCTGGAGTAAAAGTGACTTAGGTGATATAATCAAATACAAAGCATATGTTTTAATTGAATAATGGCTTGAAAAGAAGATAAATGTAGGCCAGGCATGGTGGCTCACTCTTGTAATCGCAGCACTTTGGGTGATCAAAGCAGGAAGATCCTAGGCAATACAGTGAAACTTTGTCTCCATAGAGAGTGAAACAAATAAATTAGCTAGTTGTGGTATGCACCTGCAATCTCAGCTACTCAGGAGGCTGAGGCTGGAGGATCACTTGAGCCCAGGAGTTTGAGGTTACAGTGGGGTAGGATTACATCA
Source organism: Saimiri boliviensis (assembly GCF_048565385.1). Classification (NCBI taxonomy): domain Eukaryota; kingdom Metazoa; phylum Chordata; class Mammalia; order Primates; family Cebidae; genus Saimiri; species Saimiri boliviensis. The sequence continues at coordinate 83,005,676 of NC_133453.1, forward strand.
CTGCACTCCAGACTGAGTGACAGGCAAGAGCCTGTCTCCAGAAAAAAAGAGAGAGAGAAAAAAAAAAGAAAATGAATATAAATTACATTTTAGAAACAATGGGGAAATTTGAATATAAATGAGTGAACATGGCATAAGGAAATTACATTGTTTTCAGTGTATTAATATTGACGTTATGTAGGAATCTGTTCTTAATAAATGTGGCAAAGCATTAAGTCATTGAATTTAGAGGTAGATTAATAGATATTTTTCTTTCTAATTTACAATAAGCTTAAAGATTTCCATAATCAAAATTTTTAACATAAATAAAAGTAGCAGCCTCTACAAAGCTTTTGTCCATTGCTGTGATGGGGAAATTAAGCCCTGTGTTACTAAATACTCTGAATTTTCAAAATAAACTGGAAATCTGGAATTTTTGTGTAAGATGCTTTTTTGACTTTAGGAAAATATTAGCAGTCAAACCTTAAAAAGGCAATGAAACAAAACAAAAAAAGGTGCAGTTCTGATACAATTGCATTTGGATTCTAAAGCTCCCATCTAGTCTTCAAATTTACCACCTCTGATCTAAGTCCTTTGATTTTAATCTGTTTCCTTACATGTTAGCTCTCTGACTCTGTATCCCTGATTTTCTTCTTCCTCTCTCTCTTTGCCATACTGGCTACCGCTTCACCGGGTCCTTGAGCAGTTGCAGGATAATCTGAGAAGTAATCAAGCTATAGATTCATCTGTAGTATCAGATGATTTAACAAACTGAGAATTGTTTAATAATTATCCTAGAACACTAAACATTATCCTGATGATCTAAAATAGTTATTAAACCCCGTCACTTAAGATTATAAATTGCAACATCTGTCTTCAGGAAGCAATACTATTGAATGTAATATTTGCAAAACATTTACAACTGCTTTTAGTTATATCTCATATTCTACGATAAGTTGATAGTTTTTTTCCTTATTTAATGGCTGGAAACACTAGGCATGGAGTCCTGAAGGTAACCTGAATCTTTCATATGAGAAGGTCTTAGACATAGGCGAGTTTCCTGGATGATGGGCTGCTGCTTATCCAACTGAGCCACGTTCTCTCCAGCCCTTGTTTGCTTTATTAGGTAATTACCAAGCTGCATATTCAGCCCAGGTTCCAACTATATTAAGGGCTATTTACTGGCTAAAATCAATACCCTTTCGATTAGCCACCTGGCGTGGCTTTTGGTAGCTAAGCATTATTTGGGCTTGACTGCTTTTACTCCATTGGGGAGATAGGAAAGTGCTTTGTTTTGATTTTTTACACTTACTGGCTACTGCTCTTAGTGGTAGGAGATAAAGGGCAGTGGAGACCAGCTCTGCCTTGGCAGAACCTAGGAAAAAATACATAATATTTTACTGCACAAGGAATGCGGCAAAGAAAAATGGAATGACAAACACTGGTCTTACTATTTTAAGATTCTTTTTCAATTAAATCAATCTCTTTGGATATATATCTGATCCTCCAGGCACCATATTCGCCCCAAAATACAAAGATAAATAAAATACATTCTCCAATTTAGTCAAGTTGGAGAGAATGACACTGAAACAATAATTACCATAAAAGAATAAAAAGAGCAAGGCCGGGCGCGGTGGCTCAAGCCTGTAATCCCAGCACTTTGGGAGGCCGAGGCGGGTGGATCACGAGGTCGAGAGATTGAGACCATCCTGGTCAACATGGTGAAACCCCCTCTCTACTAAAAATACAAAAAATTAGCTGCGCATGGTGGCACGTGCCTGTAATCCCAGCTACTTAGGAGGCTGAGGCAGGAGAATTGCTTGAACCCAGGAGGCGGAGGTTGCGGTGAGCCGAGATCGCGCCATTGCACTCCAGCCTGGGTAACAAGAGCGAAACTCCATCTCAAAAAAAAAAAAAAAAAGAATAAAAAGAGCAGAAAGCAGATGTGGAACTGTGTCTTGAGATAGCATGGCAAGGAAATGATTTTCTTTCCAGAATGAAAAATGCCATAAAGGCTTTTTTGTCAGTGGTGGTTAAAACCAACCAAAAATGCTCTTTTTAGTGTAGGTATTTTATTACAGAAAGCACTCATGTTCATTTTGGAAACATGAAAATATATAGTCAAAAGAGGGAAAAAGAAACCCAGACCCTATAATCTGACCACTTGGGTCACAATTAACCCAGTGTTATTACTTTTAATGGCAAAAACTGCAACTACTTTTGCACCAACCTAATAATGTGCTACAAATATTTTGAGTGTTTTCTATGATATATACATGCAACTTATAAAAAATAATAGAGCCGGGCGCGGTGGCTCAAGCTTGTAATCCCAGCACTTTGGGAGGCCGAGGCGGGTGGATCACGAGGTCAAGAGATCGAGACCATCCTGGTCAACATGGTGAAACCCCGTCTCTACTAAAAATATAAAAAAATTAGCTGGGCATGGTGGTACGTGCCTGTAATCCCAGCTACTCAGGAGGCTGAGGCAGGAGAATTGCCTGAACCCAGGAGGCGGAGGTTGCGGTGAGCCAAGGTCGACATTGCACTCCAGCCTGGGTAACAAGAGCGAAACTCCGTCTCAAAAACAAAAACAAAAACAAAAAAAAAAAAAAAAAAAAAAAAAAATAATAATAATAATAGAAAGCAAAAAATATATGAAGACATGGGCTTTGAACCAGACCATTCAAAACCAAGTCTGGTCACTTACTACCTTTATGATCTTAGGCAATCTGATTAATCACTCTGAGCATTAGTTTCCTCATCTGTAATATATGACTAATGGGACCTACCTCAGTGGAATATTGTAAAGATAAATTAGAAGATAAAAGTACGATTCTTAGAACACTCCCTGGGGCATATAAAGCTCTCAACATATTTATTCACCTAGCAAATATTTATTGAGCTCTCCATTCTAAGCACTTAGACCACACCAGTGGACTAAATATGGTATTTTTTTTTATTTTTTATTTTTTATAAGACAGGGTTTCACCATGTTGGTCAAGCTGGTCTTATTGGTCAAGTTGGTCAATCAGTTTCTAATCTGATTACAGATAACATTACTTTGAATATCTTTGTATCCTTGTCCAATTGATTCTTTTTTTTTTTTTTTTTTTTTTTTTTCAGACGGAGTGTCGCTCTTGTTACCCAGGCTGGAGTGCAATGGCGCGATCTCGGCTCACCGCAACCTCCGCCTCCTGGGTTCAGGCAATTCTCCTGCCTCAGCCTCCTGAGTAGCTGGGATTACAGGCACGCGCCACCATGCCCAGATAATTTTTTGTATTTTTAGTCGAGACAGAGTTTCACCATGTTGACCAGGATGGTCTCGATCTATTGACCTCGTGATCCACCTGCCTCGGCCTCCCAAAGTGCTGGGATTACAGGCTTGAGCCACCGCGCCCGGCCCCCAATTGTTTCTTTAACAACAGATGGGTAGCCGAGCACGGTGGCTCAGGCCTGTAATCCTAGCACTTTGGGAGGCCGAGGCGGGTGGATCACCTGAGGTCAGGAGTTCAAGACCAGTCTGGCCAACATAGTGAAACCCCATCTCTACTAAAAATACAAAAATTAACTAGGCATGGTGGCAGGGGTGCCTATAATCCCAGCTACTTAGGAGGCTGAGGCAGGAGAATTGCTTGAACCCAGGAGGTGGGTGTTGCAGTGAGCAGAGATTGTGCCACTGCACTCCATCCTGGGTGATAGAGGGAGGTTCAGTCACCAAAAAAAAAAAAAAAAAAATCACAAAGACCACTCCTTGGTTTTATAACAGTGACATTATCTATAGGAAGTTACAAATCTTGTGACCTGTACCTACATGACTCCTGAGCACTAAGCAAGCTAGGGAACAATGGCTAGTTATCTCTTAACTATGTTTATAACTCGGCAGAATTCAGGCCCTCCAGTAATTCCAACCTTGGGGCCTTTCATTAGTTTTACAAAGATGGATTCAGTCCCCAAAGAAGTAGGAGGTTAGTTTTGGGAAGGGAGTATGATCCTTGCTTTATGGTTAAATTTTAAATTAAATTCATCCCATACTATGCCCATAAAAGAGCAAGGACAGGACAGTAGTTAGCTTATGAGGTTAGAAGCGTGATGGAGTCAGTTATCATAGATTTCTCTATTATATTTTTGCAAAGATGGTTTCACTGTCTACCAACCAATTTCCCTGACCTTAACTCCTATCACTTACTCCCTATTTTACTTCATTTCAACCACAGAGCCTTGCTGTTTCTTTAAAAAGCACATTTTACATCAAGGATGTTGAAATTTGCACCTGATATTCTCTCTGCTTAGAATACTCGTCACCCTTTTGCAGATTTAACTAGAATGTCACTTCCTCAATGAGGCCTTCTCTTACCACCCTATTTAAAACTTTTTATTTCAGAGAGAATCTCACTCTGTCACCCAGGCTATAATGCAGCAGCACAATCACAGCTCACTGCAGCCTCAACCTCCCTGGCTCAAGTGATCCTCCCACCTCTTGAGTAGCTGGAATTACAGGAGTGTGCCACCTTGCCTGGCAAATTTTTTTTTCTTTTGAGACGGAGTTTCGCTCTGTCACCCAGGCTGGAGTGCGGTGGCTCGATCTCGGCTCACTGCAATCTCTGCCTCCCAGGTTCAAGCGATTTTCCTGCCTCAGTCTCCTGAATAGCTGGGATTACAGGCATGTATCACCACATCCTAATTTTTATATTTTTAGTAGAGATGGGTTTTCACCCTGTTAGTCAGGGTGGTCTCAAACTCCTGACCTCTCAGGTGATCCACCTGCCTCACTCTCCCAAAGTGCTGGAATTACAGATGTGAGCCACCATGCCCAGCCTGCCTGGCAAATTTTTAAATTTTTTGTAGAGACAATCTCACTCACCCGCTGGTTGAACTCCTGGCCTCAAGCAATCTTCCTGCCCTGGCCTCGTGCAGCACTGGATTATAAGCATAGGCCTTCACCACTCTTCCTCATCAACATTTTTTTTTTTTTTTTTTTGAGACGGAGTTTAGCTCTTGTTACCCAGGCTGGAGTGCAATGACGCGATCTCGGCTCACCGCAACCTCCGCCTCCTGGGTTCAGGCAATTCTCCTGCCTCAGCCTCCTGAGTAGCTGGGATTACAGGCACGTGCCACCATGCCCAGCTAATTTCTTGTATTTTTAGTAGAGACGGGGTTTCACCATCTTGACCCGGATGGTCTCGATCTCTTGACCTAGTGATCCACCCGCCTCAGCCTCCCAAAGTGCTGGGATTACAGGCTTGAGCCACCGCGCCCGGCCCTTCATCAACATTTTTTAACCCCCTTATTTGGTTTGTTTTTTTTATCCATAGCACTTATCATGATTTAGCATATTATAAATTTTGTCTTATTATTGTGTCTGTTGTCAATCGCCCCATATTAGAATGTCACATGGGCAGGGATATTTGTCTGTTTTGTACATTAATGTATCATCAGTGACTGGAAGAGTGGCATGTAAAAGTCCTAAATGAAGTATTTAAAAGCTGGACATCGTAGCTTATGCCTATAATCCTAGCACTTTGGGAGGCCAAGTTGGAAGGACTATTTGAGCCCAGAAATTTGAGGCCAGCCAGGGAAACACAGTGAAACCCTGTCTCCGTAAAAAAATGAAAAATTAGTTGGGCATGGTGACTCAACTCTGTAGTCCTAGCTTCTTGGGAAGCTGAGGCAAGGGGATACCTGGAGCCCAGGAAGTCAAGGTTACAGTGAGCTATGATCCTACCACTGCACTCCAGCCTGGCAACAAGGTGAGACCTAGTCTCAAAAAAAGAAAATAAATATTTTAAAATGACTTAAATAGTTAATGAAAAGTAAAGAGTTTAGATTAGACTCCCTTTTTCCACAGTTTAATAAAAACACATGTTGTCTGCAATTGCAAAATCGTGGAATCAACCCAAATGCCCATCAACCAACAAGTGGATAAAGAAACTGTGGTATGGCCGGGCGTGGTGGCTCACACCTATAATCCCAGCACTTTGGGAGGCTGAGGCTAGTGGATCATGAGGTCAGGAGATGGAGACCATACTGGCCAACATGGTGAAACCCTGTCTCTACTAAAAATACAAAAATTAGCTGGGTGTAGTGGCACATGCATGTAATCCCAGCTACTCAGGAGGCTGAGGTAAGAGACTTCCTTGAACCTGGGAGGTGGAGGTTGCAATGAGCTGAGATTGCACCACTGCACTCCAGCTTGGTGACAGAGCAAGACTCCGTCTCAAAAAATAAAACAAACCCCAAGATACTGTGATATAAATAAAAAGGAATGAATTAACAGCATTTGCAGAGACCTGGATGAGACATCCCCCATTTGAAAATGTAAATGGCAATAATATCATAATCATTGAAAAAGCAAGTTTTTGTTAAAGTAATGCTAGTCCCAATAAACTTTGAAATTATTTTTAGAACTCATCCACTTTGACAACAATCCTGTGTGTTCTTCACATGTACCCCGAAAGCTAAAACACAATAAAATAAAAAAAAGAACTCATCCACTTTGAATATAAAAAGTTTATTTCTTTTTCAATAAAGTTCACTAATATTAATAATATACTACAGGCCGGGTGCAGTGGTTCACGCCTGTAATCCAAGCACTTTAGATGCCAAGGAGAGCGGATCACCTGAGGTCGGGAATTCAAGACCAGCCTGACCAACATGGTGAAACCCTGTTTTTATTTAAAAATAATAACAATAATAATAATAATATAATACCAAAGCGACCATAGCGTCACAGTGCTACAGAGCTGGAAAGTAACTTAGATCATTTGGTTCACATCTTTTCTATAAAGCATGTAAATATCTAAGCTATTCAGGCTTCAAATATTTCTTAGGATAAAAACACATTTAGATATATCTATAAGAAGCTTTAGGAATCCTTTCAGATAATAGACCTATTCTTTCCATTTTAATTTGAACTTTTTACCTCACATTGATTTTCTCCCCTTGAGCTTCATGTCAATTATCACAGAACTGTTGGGTTTGCTTGTAGTTTATATACAATTTTATGAATAGAGAAACATAGGCTGATAGTCATTTATATGTTAGTTATGTTCCATGACAATACTCTGCTTTAAAACACCAATTCTGAAAGCAATATTCTAATTTTGCTTAGAATGTTGAAATAATACATTGATGACATTTGTACTTTATGTGTATTTCAATTTTTAAATGGAAGAGAATAACATCAAGACCCTATTTTTCAATAATAAGAAAGAAATCAAACTTTGTCCCCAAGTGATATGTGCATTTGCATCAATTCTTCTTAATTTAACCTTAAAATTATTTAAGCAGAAGTGACTGAATTTTTGAAGCAAACTAAATTCAATTGAATAATTCTGATTCATTACTTATATTGAGCATATAAATTATTTTATCCGTATTCTCCACACTACCATGGAAAAAGATTCAGGAAATTGTTAAATCTTGTATTTGCATCCCAGTTCTGTCCCTTTACAGTGTTCCCTTTAATTTTCTAAGCCTCAGTTTCTTCACCATTAAAACAGGGAAATGCTACCTATCACAGAGCTGTTGCAAAGCAAAATGCCTATAAAACAACTTCATGACTGCATATGTACTATACATATAAAGGGCCATTATGCAATTATGATTATTACTTTCTTTTTCTATTTTTTTTTTTTTTTTTTTTTTTGAGATGAAGTCTCAATCTTATTGTCCAGGCTGGAGTACAATGGCACAATCTCGGTTCACCGCAACCCCTGCATCCTGGGTTCAAACAATTCTCCTGCCTCAGCCTCTCAAGTAGCTGGGATTACAGGCATGTGTCACCATGCCTGGCTAATTTTTTGCGTTTTTAGTAGAGACAGGATTTTACCACACTGCCCAGGCTGGTCTCAAACTCCTGACCTCCGGTGATCTGCCCAACTCGGCCTCCCAAAGTGCTGGGATTGCAGGCATAGGACACCATGCCTGGCTGATTATTACTTTCAATATCAGCCCTACCAAGATAGCCCCCAAAAGAATAAGCAAAGGTTATGGAATGTTGGTGAAATAGAGTTGCCATTTTTGCAAATCAGGGAAAATATATTTTGGCTCTATGTAGTTTCTTCTCTCAGTTTTATAATTACTTGTCCTCTTAACACATTGCTCATCATCCCCCTGCTCCCTCAGACAAGTTCTTGCTCTGTCACCCAGGCTGGAGTGCAGTGGCATGATTACAACTCACTGCAGCCTTGACCTCCAGGGCTCATGTGATCATCCTGCCTCAGCCTCCCGAGTAGCTGGCACTGCAGGTGCACACCATCATGCCAGACTAATTTTTGTAGAGAAGGAGTTTCGATATGTTGCCCAGGCTGGTCTCAAACTCCTGGGTTTAATTGATTCACCTGTCTCAGCCTCTCAAAGTGCTGAGATTACAAGCATGAGCCATTGATCCTGGCCTCATATTTTTAAAAGGTATAATTTTCTGTTTACATTTTTCCTTTAGGATAATCCAAAGCCAAATGTTGCTCATCTTTATACTGGTTAGAAGCAGGTTTTACAATATTGGTTCTCATTTGTTACACTATAGCTAATATTTATGAAGCTAATCTTATTATGTGCCAGACACTGCGGAAGAGCTTCAAGTGCATTACCCCATTTAATTCTCCCAGCAACGATATGAGATACATACAATTGTATGCCCTTTTTACCAAGAAGAAAACTGAGACAGAGAGAGGCTAAGTGTCCCTAAGATCACAGAACTAGTAAAAGATGGAGGTAGAATTTAAACCTTGGCAGTCTGACCAAATCCTGTACCTTTTTTTTTTTTTGAGACAAAGTCTTGCTCTGTCACCCAGGCTGGAGTGCAGTGGTGTGATTGTGGCTCACCGCAACTTCCACCTCCTGGGTTCACGTGATTCTCCTGCCTCAAACTCCCAAGTAGCTGAAACTACAGGCATGCACCACCAGGCCTGGCTACTTTTTTTGTATTTTTAGTAGAGATGGGGTTTCATCATGTTGGTCAGACTGGTCTTGAACTCCTGACCTCAAAAGATCTGCCTACCTCAGCCTCCCAAAGTGCTGGGATTACAGATGTGAGCCACTACAACTGGCCAAATCCTGTACTCTTAAGGATTATACAATGTGGTAAGTTTTTCATACAGTTGTCTGCAGGTATTTTTAAAGGCTGACTAGTATATCCTACCTCTTTGTTACTCAGTACTGCTAATAGAAACTTTGCATGGTTTCCAATGTTTTCAGATGACTTGGGCAAGCACTTTTGCTCAGGATGGTAAACTGAGACAAAGAAGCGACTTCATATCTAAATGAAGTTGGTTTTCCTGGCCAGGCATATATATTCCTAAAGCCTATGAAAGATTCTGTAGGAAGATTTCTTACCAATAATCCAAACATTTTAAATGCTGTTTTTATAATTTGTGTTGCTTCTGCAATACAAGATCTTAAGGCCGGGTGCGGTGGCTCAAGCCTGTAATCCCAGCACTTTGGGAGGCCGAGGCGGGTGGATTACAAGGTCAAGAGATCGAGACCATCCTGGTGAACATGGTGAAACCCCGTCTCTACTTAAAAATACAAAAAATTAGCTGGGCATGGTGGCTCATGCCTGTAATCCCAGCTACTCAGGAGGCTGAGGCAGGAGAATTGCCTGAACCCAGGAGGCGGAGGTTGTGGTGAGCCGAGATTGCGCCATTGCACTCCAGCCTGGGTAACAAGAGCGAAACTCCGTCTCAAAAAAAAAAAAAAAAAAAAGATCTTAAATTCAGATAATGATCATTATTTTTTGGAATTCCTTACACTTCTGTAGAACAACTTTGGATTTAATGACCCTTAAGGTCACAGCAGAAAATATCTTACTAGTTCCATGTCTTTCAGCTACTGAGTGCTAAAGGAAAAACTGCTAGAAATTTTCACTGCTGCTTTGTTTAATATACAGAATTTATGGACGGGCATGGTGACTCACTCCTGTAATCCCAGTGCTTTGGGAGACCGAGGCAGGTGGATCACCTGAGATCAGGAGTTTGAGACCAGCCTGGCTAACATGGTGAAACGCCATCTCTACTAAAAATGCAAAAATTAGCTGGGCATGGCGGCAGTTACCTGTAATCCCAGCTACTCAGTAGGCTGAGGCAGGAGAATTGCTTGAACTCAGAGGTGGAGGTTGCAGTGAGCCAAGATTGCACTATTGGACTCCAGCCTGGGTGACGAGAGTGAAACTCCATCTCAAAAAAATGTAAAAAAAAAAAAAAAAAAAAAAAGTTATCCAAATGAAGTACACAGACAATCTGTTATGGAGCCTGGACAAGTTGTCAAGAATATAAGCTCTGGAGTCAGAATTCCAACCCTCTACTTACTTTCTAAAGGATTTTAAACAAGCTACTTACCCACTTCCTTTTTCACCTGCTAACTAGAAGTGTTCTAATTTATGGTAATTATTTTGGTGTTCAAGTTAGACAACATCTAGTTTCTTATAAACACTATACATGGTATTGTTCATCTTTACCAACTCTATTATTTTTCTTCCACTACATAGAATTTGTCTTAGAAGTGGAAAAAAAAATCACATTAAAGTGGAAGTAATTTGTCTATGTTAGACATTCTGTTAATTGACCAAATGGAGTGTTCCTTTCACCAGTGCAATATCCTTTTGGGGTAAATGCTGTATATATATAATTGAGGAAAGGGGGACTAGTAAAGAGGTCTCCAAGTAACTAATAGCAGTATTTACCTTTTAAGTACAAAATCTAGATAAGGTGGTCATTAACCCTAGGGAGCAACACAAAGTCAAACGGTATATGACTTTGTAATGCAGCACTTTGCCATCATGAGTAGAGCTAAAAAATAAAGACAAATGTGTTAATGGTTCAACCGAAGTGAAACCTGGAAGTTCCTATCAGGGTATCTTATTTAGCTGAGATGGGTGGATTGCTTGAGCCTAGGAGTTCAAGCTAGGCAACACAGCAAGACCCTGTCTCTAGAAAAAATACAGTAATTTTTTTTTTTTTTTTTTTTTTAAAGAGCAAATCAAGCCAGGTGCAGTGGCTCAGGCCTATAATCCTAGCACTTTGGGAGGCTGAGGTGGGCAGATCATGAGGTCAGGAATTCGAAACCAGCCTGACCAACATGGTGAAATCCTGCTTCTACTAAAAAGCAAAAACTAGCCAGGCATGGTGGCACACACCTGTAATCCCAGCTACTCAGGAGGCTGAGGCAGGAGAATTGCTTGAACCTGGGAGGCAGAGGTTGCAGTGAGCCGAGAGCAAGACTGATCTCAAAAAAAAAAAAAAAAAAAAGGCCGGGTGCAGTGGCTCACGCCTGTAATCCTAGCACTTTGGGAGGCTAAGGTGGGTGGATCACCTGAGGTCAAGAGTTCAAAAACAGCCTGGCCATCCTGGTGAAACCCCATCTTAAAAAAAAAAAAAAAAAAAAGGCCAGGCACTGTGGCTCATGCCTGTAATCCCAGCACTTTGGGAGGCCGAGGTGGGTGGATCACGAGGTCGATCGAGACCAGCCTGGTCAACATGGTGAAACCCCGTCTCTACTAAAAATACAAAAAATTAGCTGGGAATGGTGGCGCGTGCCTGCAATCCCAGCTACTCAGGAGGCTGAGGCAGGAGAATTACCTGAACCCAGGAGGCGGAGGTTGCAGTGAGTCGAGATCACACCATTGCACTCCAGCCTGGGTAACAAGAGCGAAACTCCGTCACAAAAAAAAAAAAAAAAAAAATCAAAAAATTCAAGAAGTTAAGATGAGTAGTCTAGTAAATATATTATGTGCCAAATCAAATATATCGATTTTGCAATGATATTTATAGTATTGAATGTGAAAGTTAAAATATGTGATTGCCTCTCTGAGGTTTATTTCCTTCCTGCTTTGTATTATGCCTGTGTCTGCAACTCTCCATAAGCATTAATTATGTTTAATGCTTCTAGCTCCTAAAATAGTCATGAAAATAGAACCATAAACCTTTAGACTAGAAATTATTCTAGAAACTCATTCAGATCCTTCTGTAGTTTATAAGCATGATGAATTGAGTGTTCACCCACATGTCTGAGATGTGCTGCCTTTAAACTTTGTTATGGCATCACACATCGCAGCCAGTCTGAAATGGAAAAAAAAAAAAAAAAAAGCTAAAAGCTAATTTTGAAAAAGTGGCTGTCAATTACTTTTATCATCTATAAGCCCTCCTTTTTTCTTCTTTTTGAAATGGGATTTTGCTCTGTTGCCCAGGCTAGGGTACAGTGGCACAATCATAGCTCACCAATAGCCTCAGATTCCTGGGCTCAAGAGATCCTCTGCCTCAACATGCTTGACTGATTTTTTGTTAGCTGGCCACTCACTGTGTTGACCCAGGCTGGCGTCAAACTCCTAGCCTCAAGGGATCCTCCTGCTTCAACATCCCAAAATGTTGGGATTACAGGCATGAACCACCACATCTGGTCTGGGATGTTAACTTTGGAGAAAAGTTTATTTATGCAACATAGGTCCTCTCTCCTAACTATGTTGAATTGTTCCTTGACTTTCTAGGTTTTTTGTTTCTGTTTTTCAAAGATGGAGTCTCCCTCTGTAATTCAGTTTGGAGTATAGGGGTGTAATCATAACTCCCTGCAACCTCGAACTCCCAGGCTCAAGTGATCTTTCCTCCCACCTCAGCCTCCTGAGTAGCTAGGACTACAGGCATACACCACCATGCCTGGCTAATTTTTTTTTGTTGTTTGTTTGTTTTTTTTTGTTTGTTTTTGTATTGAGACAAGGTTCAGTGGGGAGATCATGGCTCACTGCAGCCTCAACCTTCCGGGCTCAAGTGATTCTCCCACCTCAGCCTCCCCTGTAGCTGGGACTACAGAGGTGTATGCCACCATGCCAGGCTAGTATTTTAGTATTACTTTTGCAGAGACAGTGGGCAGTGGCAACATCTCCGTATGTTACCCAGATTGGTCTCAAACTCCTGGACTCAAGTCAGGCACCCAGCTCGGCCTCCCAAAGTGCTGGGATCACAGGCCAGAGCCACTCCACCCAGCCTGCAGCATGCATTTCTAACCAGTTCCCAGGTGATGCTTTCAAGACCTCTCTTAGGACTACATGTTTTCAGCTTAATCAAACTTGTTTATTTTCTCTTAAACTGCAAACTTTTCATATTTCAAAGCAATGTAAAAAATTCATAGATTATTAATGCCAAGAAAAATCTTGGTAATTTAGAATACTACCTTTGACTGGGTTTGGTGTCTAATGCCTGTATTCCTAGCACTTTGAGAGGCCAAGATAGTCAGATTACTGTAGCCCAGGAGTTTGAGACCAGCCTGGACAACATAGCAAAGCCCCATGTCTACAAAAAATGCAAAAATTAGCCAGTGTGGTGGTGCACACCTGTAGTCTCAGATCCTTGGGAGGCTGAGGTAGGAGGATCACGTGAGCCTGGGGACCTCGAGGCAACAGTGAGCCATGATTGCGCCACTGCACTCCAGCCTGGGTGACAGAGCAAGACCCTGCCTCAACGAAAACAAAAACAAAAAAACATGGAGATAGCAGAGGATTAAATAAGTGCAAGGATCCACTAAAAGTTGGGAACAAAAGACTAATATAAAAAATGTAATGATTAAGAAAAATAGACCTGGCACAGTGGCTCACCCCTGTAATGCCAGCACTTTGGGAGGCCAAGGCAAGCGGATTGCCTGAAATCAGAAGTTTGAGACCAGTCTGGCCAACATGGTGAAACCCCATCTCTACTAAAATTCTGAAAAATTAGCTGGGCACGGTGGTGTGAGCCTGCAATTCCAGCTACTCTGGGGGCTGATACAGGGGAATAGCTTGAACTAGGAAGGTGGAGATTGTAGTGAGCCAAGATTGCACCACTGCACTCCAGCATGGGTGACAGAGCGAGACTCTATCTCAAAAAAAAAAAATTCTGGAGAATTATTTTGCAATGTGAATCAAAATTTGAAATGTACTCACCCTTTGATTTAGCAATTTTCCTCCCAGGAACTTATCCTGCAGATGTTCTTATACATGAACAAAATGGCATTCATTCAAGGCATTCACTGCAGCATTGTTCCTACTAGCAAAAGATTGGAAACAGTCTAAATGACCTCTGCTAAAGAACTGGCTTAAGTAATTATGGTACCTCCATGCCATGGACTTGCTCACTGTCTTCATGCATCTTACAATTACAGCTGGGTTCTTTATTTCCATGCTTTGATTCTGATCCTCAGGAAACTTGGCTTGGGGGCACTGCTTGTTATTGTGAGACAGAAAAAAATTATGCTTTAATTCTTAGTCCATAAAAGAGAGCTTAAAAAATGAACATAGAGTCACTGAAAAGATAAAGTTATCTCTATGTGTTCTAAGAAGGACAATTTTCCAAGATGTTTACTTCTGAGGGAAAAAAAGGATATAAGGATAACGTTATGTACAGCATGCACAATTTGTGCTTAAAATTAAATTGTCTCCCCTGTTTGAGAAAATGCCTAAGAATTTTGGCATTGTACAGAACATCCAGCTCAAAAGACACCTCACCCACTTTGTGAAATGGCCCCGCTATATCAGGTTGCAGCAGCAGAGAGCCATCCTCTATAAGTGGCTGAAAGTGCCCCTTGCAATTAACCAGTTCACCCAGGCCCTGGACCGCCAGACAGCTACTCAGCTGCTTAAGCTGGCCCACAAGTATACACCAGAGACAAAGCAAGAGAAGAAGCAGAGGCAGCTGGCCTGGGCCGAGAAGAAAGCAGCTGGCAAAGGGGACGTCCCCACTAAGAGACCACCTGTCCTTTAAGCAGGAGTTAACACCGTCACCACCTTGGTGGAGAACAAGAAAGCTCAGCTGGTGGTGACTGCACATAACGTGGATCCCATTGAGCTGGCTGTCTTCTTGCCTGTCCTGTGTTGTAAAATGGGAGTCCCTTACTGCATTACCAAGGGGAAGGCAAGACTGGGACATCTGGTCCACAGGAAGACCTGCGCCACTGTCACCTTCACACAGGTGAACTCAGAAGACAAAGGCGCTTTGGCTAAGCTGGTGGAAGTTATCCTCACCAACTACAATGACAGATATGATGAGATCTGCCATCACTGGGGAGGCAACGTCCTGGGTCCCAAGTCTGTGGCTCACATGGCCAAGCTCGAAAAGGCAAAGGCTAAAGAACTTGCCACAAAACCGGGTTAAATGTACACTGTTGAGTTTTCTGTGAATAAAAATAATTAAAATAAAAATAAATTGTCTCTCAAAAAAAAGATTAAGAAAATTTTAAATAAAAGTTGCAGTATTTGTATTTACATGGAAATTTTTATGAAGGGAAACACAGGGCACTGATAACAATGGTTGTCTCTAGGAAAGGAAACCCAGGCTCTATTGCCTAGGCTGGAATGCAGTGGTGTGATCTTGGCTCGCTGCAACCTCCACCTCTTGAGTTCCAGAGATTCTATTGCCTCAGCCTCCCAAGTAGCTGGGATTACAGGCACCTGCCACCACACCTGGCTAATTTTTGTATTTTTTTTTTTTTTTTTTTTTTTTTTTTTGAGACGGAGTTTCGCTCGTTACCCAAGCTGGAGTGCAGTGACACGATCTCGGCTCACCGCAACCTCCGCCTCCTGGGTTCAGGCAATTCTCCTGCCTCAGCCTCCTGAGTTGCTGGGATTACAGGTACGGGCCACCATGCCCAGCTAATGTTTTTTTGTATTTTTAGTAGAGATGGAGTTTCACCTTGTTGACCAGGATGGTCTCGATCTCTTGACCTCGTGATCCACCCTCCTCGGCCTCCCAAAGTGCTGGGATTACAGGCTTGAGCCACTGCGCCCCACCTAATTTTTGTATTTTTTGGGAGATACAGGGTTTCACCATGTTGGCCAGGCTCATCTTGAACTTGTGACTTTAGGTGATCGACCTACCTTGGCCTCCCAAAGTCCTGGATTTACAGACTGAGCCACTGTGCCCTGCCAGGCATAGTTTTCAATGCATACTCTCGCATACCTATTGAATTTTGCACCATACATGTGGATTTCTTATGAAAAAAAACATATTTTAAAAGACCAAAATAACTTGGGAAGAAGAAGAGAGAGCTTTAGGAAGGGAAGTGAAAGGCTATTTCTGCCAAGCGCACAGCTCTAAAGTATTTGAATAAATGCTTCAACGAGTGATGAGAGTCAAGAGAAAGGTAAAGAATTCCCACTCACATTTCTTCCACCATGAGGACTCTGTATGGATTTAAAATTAATTCAGTGTTGGAATAAGGAAATGATTGAATTTTCCAAAATTAAAGAAGGAAGAAAGAAAAAAAGGAGAGAAAGAAGAAGTAGGGGAGGAAAAGGAAAAAAAAAATGCAATTGTTAGCAGCATGCAGGATGACAGAGGAAATCTGAGGTTTCCTGGGTATCCCGGGGAGTGACTGATAATTGTCTGCACTGGGTTGGAGAGACTGGCTTGAGGAGGAAGGAAAGAGTCAATACCATCTTAAAATGAGAAATCAGACTTGTTGACTAATTGGACATGCTTGAGGACTAGGAATGAGCATATCGTGAGCAGGATGATTTTGCAGTGACAGCTTTCCAGGAAAAATTGCTGCATGCTCAACATCTGCATGCATCTGAGAATTACACCTGGACTCTTCATTTCCATGCCTTGATTTTAATCCTTAGGAAAGTAGGCCTTAGGGTACTACTTGTGATTCTAAAATGGAATAAGTAATGATTTAATTCCCAGCCAGTAAAGGGCAATCCAAATGACTGGCTCCACCATTTCCCTAGGGCTAGTTTGTAACCTGGGACAGAAATAAGCTGTGTGTATTAAATCAATACAATCAAAAAAAAAAAAAAAAAAAAAGGCATTGCTTTGGTGACTTTATATTATATGAACTATTTCTGTTTCTGAACTGTTTACTTCTTCAGATGATATAAGCCTGGCCACTTTTCTATGATGAGCTAACACCAGCTAGGAACCTGGTGCCTTGAGCAAGTGTTCCGAGATATTATGATGCAACTTACAAGCCCATGCTTGTGCCACTGGGTGTCACAATGGCCAGGGCTGCTGCAAAGAGAAGATTGTGTAACACTTCACAGTGCTCAAGGGCTTTCGTTCTCTCTACCAGCTTCAGTGGGAGCCTCTTATCTGAGCATGGGAGCAGAGCAGACCAAGGGAAGTGTTACTGGGTGTCACGCAGAAGGCACTATTGGCTATCCTCTGATCTCTTCAAGCTTGACCACGTGGATAATGAAATCACTGCCTACTACAGCATTACCGATGTGAAACGGGATTACTACACACTGTATCTATGAAACACACTGACACATGTATTTGTCATGTTGCATTATTCAGAATTAGCAAAAGAAGTGGGGCTCTGCCTGCCTTCACAGATGCCACCACCCTGCTTCTGCACATGTGGCTCCTCAATTTCTGTCATTCCCTAAGGCTGTGTCCTCAGCACTCTTCCCTCTATGTGATTTTCTCCATTTTCACATTTTTGCATTTCACCTCTCAGTCGATCGACGTCCAAAGCCACTTCTGTAGCCTTGATTTCTCCAGGTGTTGACCTAACCACCTAGCGGCCACCTCCTCCTACTTACCTCAAAGTCAGAATTCCCAAAAATGAGCACTTCCCATCCCTTTCCTTCCAGTATTTTCTCTTCTTTACTTTTCTGCCCAACACCACAAGTCTATCAATCATTTAAGCTAGATTCCTAGATTAATTTTTCTTCCTCCTTCTGCCTTGCCATGAACCTCATGCTAGAGCCTTCACTGTGGTTCAAGACCTCATCACCTTTCTACTCCTATTCTAACCACCTCCTGAATGGATTCTCTATTTTTAGTTTCTCTTCTTTCTACTTCTCTCTCACACTGTTGCCTGAATATTCTTTCAAATGCTTTGATTCTTCTTTGCAACAGAATTTACCTTATTCCAACAAGCTGGGAATTTGTCCCAAAATTTTTCTCATGGTTTATTGTTGTGGCCTTGTAGTGTTATCATTGACAAATTTCTCTAAACTTTTCTTTTTGTTTTTTTGGAGATGGAGTCTCCCTCTCTTGCCCAGGTTGAAGTGCAACGGCATGATCTTGGCTCACTGAAACCTCCGCCTCCTGGGTTCAAGCGATTCTCCTGCCTCAGCCTCCTGAGTAGCTGGGATTGCAGGCACGCACCACACCTGGCTAATTTTTTGTTTTTGTTTGTTTTGTATTTTTAGTAGAGATGGGGTCTCCCCATGTTGGCCAGGCTGGTTTCAACCTCCTGACCTTAGGTGTTCCACTCGCCTCAGTCTCCCAATGTGCTGGGATTACAGGCATGAGCCACCACACCAGGCCTAAACTTTTCTTAGACTTTAATATTATTAGTCTGTATCACATCCTGGGTAATGAGTTCTCTAAATTTGCTATGTTTGGGGTAAAAGAATTTCTCAATTTGTGTTAAGATTCTAGCAAAATACTGCTCAAACTAACTTCAAAGGCTCCTTTTGTTGTTGTTTGGTTTTTTTTAAGACAGGGCTGAAGTGTAGTGGCACAATTATAGCTCAAACTATAATTGTGCAGCCAGCCTCAAACTCCCAGGCTCAAGCAACCCTCTAACCTCAGTCTTTCCAGTAACTGGAACTACAGGTGCGCATCACCACACCTGGCTAATTTAATTTTTTTTTTTTTTTTTAGATGGAGTCTCACGCGGTTGCCCAGGCTGAAGTGCAATGGTGTGATCTTGGCTCACTGCAACCTCCACCTATTGGGCTCAAGCGATTCTCCTGCCCCAGTTTCCTGAGTAGCTGAAACTACAAACGCATGCCACCATGCCTGGCTAATTTTTTGTATATATTTTTTAGTAGAGACGGGGTTTCATCATGTTAGCCAGGATGGTCTCCATCTCCTGACTTTGTAATCCATTCACCTCGGCCTCCCAAAGTGCTGGGATTGGAGGTGTGAGCCACCACGCCTGGCCAGGTTTTTCTTTTTCTTTTTTTTTCTTTCTGTGGAGACAAGGTCTTACTATGTTGCCCAAGTTGGTCTCAAACTGCTGGCCCAGTTGATCCAACTGTCTCAGTCTCTCAAAGTGTGAGGATTACCGGTGTTAAGTCACCACAGTTGGCCCACCACTTATTGTTTAAGGGCAATTTACTGACTCATATAAACACAAAATCCAGAATTTTTTTATTATCAGGCATGGCTGCTTCTTGGGGCTCAACATCATGTTAGGAATACATTTGTCTCTTTCTTCTGGACAATCCAAACTATACACTCAACCTGTTTGAACAACCCAGCAAAAAGATCGTTTTTACTTAAAACTTCCGCAAAATACTTTCAGCAAGGATTTTCATTGTCCCAGCTTTAGTCACATACCCATCTCTAAGTTAAGTACAGTGCCAAAGGAAAACATTTGACTAGAACTATTTTACACACTTGCTATTGTGACAGAGCAATATAGAAAAAGAGGCAAGTTAGCCTAACCCAAATCTCAAAGTATTGATTATCTACAGAACAGAAGCTTTCTTGTGCCAGAAGGAGTTGGGTGGACTGCTGAATGCACATGTGTGCAGGCACGTGCGCGCGCACACACACACCTTGAATGCTTTTGTCTACATGTAACAAAATGCTGAACTCAAAGATACTTAAACAATAAAGATCTTCAGTTTACCTAACCAAAAGTCTGCATGAAAAAAATTTCAGGACGGTGTAGAGCCTTTTTCTATTTTCCTGCTGGATCATCCTCTGTCTCCTTATACAAGGAGAAAAGAAAGGGTAAGAGAGATCTTCCATATCGTCTTTCCCAGAAACTCCTAGCTAACTATTCTTGCCCTCATTGGCAGGGATTCAGTGAAAAGCACACCTCAGATCAATTTGGAAAGAAAAATGAGATAATTGACTCAGTACACCACATTTGTCCCTTGAGCGAGGTAAAGTAGAATGGGCTTTTAGCAAGAAAAATATAAAAATAGAGGCCTTTGATTAGGCCACTAGTAATGTTTTACATAAGACTGTACTGTTCTGAGTTTTTTTTTTTTTTTTTTTGAGACAAAGTCTCTCTATGTTGCCTAGGCTGGAGAGCAACGGTGCAGTCTCCACTCATTGCAACCTCTGCCCCCTGGGTTTAAGCAATTCTCCTTCCTCAGCCTCCCGAGTAGCAGGGATTACAGGCACTTGCCACCATGGCCCACTAATTTTTTGTATTTTTAGTAGAGATGGGGTTTCACCATGTTGGCCAGGTTGGTCTCGAACACCTGACCTCATGATCCGCCCACCTCAGCCTCCCAAAACACTGGGATTACAGGTGTGAGCCACTGAGCCCAGCTGGTGTTTTTTCTTTTGTTTTGTTTTGAGACAGGATCTCACTCTGAGGCCCAAGCTGGTGTGCAGTGGCACACTCTTGGCTCCCTGAAGCTTGGACTTCAGCCTCCCACTTGAACTTCACCATTGGCTGGCAAGGCCTCACTTTTATTGCCCTTCTCCCTCAGTTCCACCAGCTAGTTTTAAACTATTTATTTCCCTTTTTTTATTTGGTTACAAGTTCAAAATAAAAACTTTGAGAAGTCCTGAACTAAATAATATAAGTTTATTTAGATTTCTGAAGTTAGGACTCAAAATAAAAAGCAATCTTTAGAGAATCTCAGGGGCCTGGCACAGTGACTCACGCCTGTAATCCCAACACTTTGAGAGACCAAGCAGGGAAGATTGCTTGAGTTCGAGTTCGAGGCCAGCCTGGCTGGCACAGCGAGACACCTCTCCCTTCTCACCAAAAAATAAAAAAAAAATTAAAAACTAGCTGGGTGTGGTGGTGCACACCTGTAGTCCCTGCCATGAAAGTGAGGCCTCACCAGCCAATGGCCCTCTGAAAAGCTAGATCACTTCAGAATGGGTTTGTTATTGTTGTTGTTTTTGAGATGGAATCTTGCTCAATCTCCAGGCTAGAGCGTAGTGGCGCAATCTCGGCTCACTGCAACCTCCGCCTCCCGGGTTCAAGCAATTCTTCCACCTCAGCCTCCCGAGTAGCTGGGACCACAGGTGCGTGACATCACGCCCGTCTAATTTTTTGGTATTATTATTATTATTATTTGAGATGGAGTTTCGCTCTTGTTACCCAGGCTGGAGTGCAATGGCGCGACTCGGCTCACCGCAACCTCCGCCTCCTGGGTTCAGGCAATTCTCCTGCCTCAGCCTCCTGAGTAGCTGGGATTACAGGCACGCACCACCATGCCCAGCTAATGTTTTGTATTTTTAGTAGAGACGGGGTTTCACCATGTTGACCAGGCTGGCCTCGATCTCTTGACCTCGTGATCCACCCGCCTCGGCCTCCCAAAGTGCTGGGATTACAGGCTTGAGCCACCACGCCCGGCCCAGAATGAGATTTTAAAACCTCATTTCTTTCATTTTAAAGAATAAAGTTAGACGTAAAATGAACTGACCTCGTTCTTCCATAGGTTATTTAGGATTATAGTCAGATTCTCTGATACCCGAATCCCTTCATATCTTTTATGTCTTTATAACTCTGTATTTGTCTTCTGATTCTGCTCTTCATCCACAAACTAAAAAGTCCTTAAAGATAAATCTTTTTATTTATTTATTTATTTTGAGACAGAGTCTCGCCCTGTCAGCCAGGCTGAAGTACAGTGGCGTGATCTCAGCTCACTGCAACCTCCAACTCCAGGGCTCAAGCAATTCTTCTGCCATAGCCTCCCAAGTAGCTGGGATTATAGGCGTGTACCACCACGCTCGGCTAATTTTTGTATTTTTAGTAGAGAAGGGTTTCACCATGTTGGCCAGGGTGGTGTTGAACTCCTGACCTCAGACAATCCGCCTGCCTCTGCCTCCCAAAGTGCTACGATTACAGGCATGAGCCACGGCTCCTGGCCCTTAAAGATAAATCTTTATGGAGAGGTCATTATATTATTTCAGTAGCCTTTTATGATCTTTCTCGAACTCCATTCTATTATTCTTAACGTCTAATGTCCAAAACTACACGCAGCATTTTGAGTTTCAATATACAGTGACCTATTTGGTTGTATGCTGAACAGGGCAGGCCTAAGCACTCCTACACTGAACATAACACTGTGTGTACCAATCTTGTCTCTAGAGCCTCAGTTTCCTGCCTCATGGGATTGAAGTCCATGTGTAGTGTACTTACATAGCCTGGCGCATAGTTACTGGTATGTGCTAGCTATTATTTTCTCATAACTTTTCCCCAAAATCTTCTTGACCAAAGATTCAGGAAATTGTTAGAAATTTCCCTTCCAGAGATAAAAAGCAAATGTTGCCTACATCCACAGCCTTCTATATTGTATTTAGAGTCATTTCCATAAATGCATTTCTTTCACTTTAGTTTTTCCCCTTCCTGTATCTTTTGTTGTATCATTCACAATTTCACTTTCCTTGGAAACTAAGGGTAAAGGATCAGACTCATACTATTAAGAGTTAAAAGGAAGTTCCCAAATGAAAGAAGGGGCAGCTTAGAGAATTCAGGTAACTTGGCTAGAGTCACCAATATTTCAGGTTTCCTATGCAAATCACATAGCTCCAATTTACCAATTTCCAAATTATAAATTTAGGTCAGTCTTCAAATTTCTGTTCCCTGTTTCTTTGCCTCTATTCCCAATTTCTAACGAATCTCCAGGATGTATTTTGTCTGAATAGGTAAAATAATAAAAGAAAAACACGGCAGGGGGTTGGGGGAGAGTTGTTATAAATTATCTAAGTGTCTGAAGATAGGCTAGGTGTTTGTGTAATTCTGTGCAGAAATAACAAAATCTTCTTTTGCCTCCTTCACCGCAGAGAGTTTTGGAAGAAAGAATCTCATAAAGTTCTACAGAAGTTGTAATAAATTTTTTCGTAAATGTTAATGTTTTCCCAATATTTTATAATTATGTGATTAAAAGTTTGTTTTCTCTAGTTTTGAATACACACATACATAATTGTTACTAGAATACAATCATTACCAGGCCGTAAATTTCTTTTAGTAAGCAATAGAGCGGTTAGCTCTCCATGAGCATTGGTGGTTCAGTGGTAGAATTCTCGCCTGCCACGCGGGAGGCCCGGGTTCGATTCCCGGCCAATGCAGTGTTTAATCCTCTTTTTCTATGTGGTTGTCACAGGAGCCCCAAAGTTCAGTAACAGGCTTTAAACGCTGGCCTCATGCAAATAAAGAAATGCTAGCCAAAGCGAATTCACTATTTCACTTTTACTTCAAGCAATTGAAAAGGTTGTTTTACTGAGCTTCACTGATTTTTTTTTTTTTAGCTTTCCTTTTCTGTTATTTTCGGGCGGCCTAGATGTGAACAAACTATATACAGGTAATAACGTAAATGTTCCAAAAGGAAAAATTAAAAGGCGGCTGCTTTGGAGATGCCGGGGATTGAACCCGGGACCTCACACATGCGAAGCGCGCGCTCTACCACTGAGCTACATCCCCCAGCCGAAAGGTCCTTTCCTGGTATCTGTATTCATTCGGTCTGTCCAGTGCTAAATTTTTGTATTAAGATTTTTATTTTTCAGAATTTATATTGGTGAGTGCTTCTGAAGTATGTTTCTTTCTTTCCCATACCCACCCTAGGTTGTTTCCATGGTGCATTCAGTCCTCGCGCAACAAGCTGGCAACGAAACGCTCAGTGGGGACCAATGAGGCCTCACTCCTGAGCACTTCTGCCAGGTGACCAGAACCTGGGGTCGAAGAGGGATCCCGTGCCCTGCGCGGCCAGAGCAGTCGGGAGTCCCAGGTGCCCACTGCCTGCCCGAGCTGACATCGCCCCAGGCTTACCGCGCAGGCGCCGGAGATCCAGAAGGCCGCGGTGGGTCCGGCCTCCGGCTTTGCTGCGGATCGAACCCCGGTCCAGACCTCGAGCCCGGTCCCAGCGCCCGGGCCTCGCCGCGAGCCTCACCTCTGGTGCCCAGGAGACTGGTTCCTGGAGCAGAAAAGTGGAGACCTCTTCGCACACGAAAACTTTATGGATTTACCTGAACACCCTTCACCCCCGAAAATAAATGCACCTCTCAGGAAGACCACGTGTTCACGCCAAATCCTCATACCTGGCTTATGTAGGGGTTACAGCCAGATGACCCCATGCAGATAAAAATAATTTACAGTTTGCACTTCATTTTCGTGGGAGCTCAAACTGAAAGAAAGAATGTGACATTACCGCTCTCCCTGTAGCTTAATCATACGTAAATGATGATAAGATCGGGGCAGAGGACTTGCTCCAGGTAAATTTTTTTTTTCTTCTTTTGATATTTACACCCTGGGCCAGTCTTGGGGATTAGTAAGTGGTGATAATAATGTAAGTCATTGAACATCTCCTTTGCTATCCTCTGAACCCTCTCTAACCACTAATGGTACCCAAGCTCCAAATTAAAAGACTACCCCGAGTCCTGTTCCCTCTGAAATTGCCTCTCCAGTTGGCTGATTGCTAGGTAAATCGATGTGCTGACTTGCAGTATAGTGAGATGAGGTGTGTTTGACTTTTCCAGTGCAGTTTAAGCTAATACCACTCCAGGCTGAGTGATGGAAGCCTCAGACACTCCGACGGGAGCAGGGGGGAGTCTGGTGTGGAGGGAGCTGGGTCACCATCACTCCGGACAAATGACCATTTGGTCAGCAACCCGAGCCAGAACAGAAAACAGAGGTTTCAACATCATTCTGAGTAAACCTCAAGTTTCACAATCAACTTCTGAATTAAAAATAAATAAAATATTGTGTTTGCTTACAGTAATTTAAACAAATAATGGCTCATAATTGAATTTCGGTTTAAACTAGAACAGGACACAGGCTGATCTAATTCAACTACAATACAGAATGTCCAAGAGGACAGTTATTGAAGAGCTCTGCTCTGCCAAGCGTGAACATTTCCAAATCACCCCCTGCATTCCATCCTCAGGCACTAGAACATGGACATCTTCAATTGATTCTGAATCGGCAAATGGGGACACAGCCATTTCCACCAAATGCAAATTAAAACTATACTACCCTGGTTAACTGTGAGAAAAGTATGCTTGGCCTCTGGTGATGTCAACTTTGTCATTTTTGGGGGGATCCTCTTCCTCATGGTATAGCTTATTTCTCCATCACCTGAGGCCTTCTGTTTTGGGGACTTTTTTTCTCAGGCAATTCTGAAATTTCAGAGCCCAAAAAAGATCTCTTTTAAATGCTCACTCCTCCCATTTCACAAGTCCAGGGCTATGTAGGTGCATCTGATAAAGTAAATGAGGCTGATTTCTAAAACCAACAGAAGATGTAAAGTTGATTTAGAGCTCTAAAGCCAACAGAGGATGTGAAATTGTTTTACTGGCCTACCTTAACCAAAAAGGCTCTGACTTAGTGGGTTTTTTCAGCCACCATGGCTGATGAGAGAGGTGATACAGGAGGTGCACTTTGGGACTGGGGGCTTTTTCAGGAAAACTTGATCCAGCTCTGCTCAAATATGTAAAGACAATGACCAAATGATATGGTTTGGATCTGTGTCCTCACCCAAATCTCATGTCCAGTTGTAATCCCCAGTGCTGGAGCGGGGCCTTCTGGGAGGTTTCTCATGAACGGTTTAGTACCATCCTCTTGGTACTGTCCTCACACAATAGTGAGTGAGTTCTTGCGAGATCCGTTTGTTTAAAAGTGTGTGGCACCTTTCTGCAGTCTCTTTTTGCTACTCTGACTGTGTGAAATGCCTGCTCCTGCTTTGCCTTTCACCATAAATGTTAGTTTCCTGAGTCCCAACCCCAGACACTGAACAGCTGCTAGCATCATAATTCTTGTATAGCCTGCCTAACTGTGAGCCAATCAAACCTCTTTTCTTTAAAAATTACTGTCTCCCAGCCAGGCGTGGTGGCTCATGCCTGTAATCCCAGCACTCTGGGATTACCGCTGAGGCAGGTAGATCACAAGGTCAGGAGATCAAGACCATCCTGGCCAACATGGTGAAACCCCATCTCTACTAAAAATATGCAAATTAGCTGGGAGTGGTGGTACATACCTGTAATCCCAGCTACTGGGGAGGCTGAGGTGGGAGAATCATTTGAATCAGGAAGTAGGAGGTTGCAGTGAGCTGAGATCACGCCACTGCACTCCAGCCTGGAGACAGAGGGAGACTCTGTCTCAAAAAAAAAAAAAAAAAAAAAATTACCATCTCTGGCTAGGCACGGTGGCTCATGCCTGCAATCCCAGCACTCTGGGAGGCTGAGGCAAGTGGAACACCTGAGGTCAGGAGTTTGAGACTAGCCTGGCCAACATGGTAAAACCCTATCCCCACTAACAATACAAAAATTATCCCGGTGTGTTGGTACATGCCTGTAATCCCAGCTATTCAGGGGGCTGAGGCAGGAGAATCACTTGAGTGCAGGAGATGGAAATTGCAGTGAGTGGAGGTGGTGCCACTGCACTCCAGCCTGGGCAACAGAGCAAGAATCCGTCTCAAAAAAAAAAAAAAAAAAAAAAAAAAAAAATTACTGTCTTGGATATTTCTTTTTGTTGTTGTTGCTGTTGGTTTGAGACAGAGTCTCACTCTGTCTCCCAGGCTGGAGTGTAGTGGCGCCATCTTGGCTTACTGCAACCTCTCTCCCCCGGGGTTCAAGTGACTTTCCCACCTCAGCCTCCTGAGTAGCTGGGATTACACGTGTGTGCCACCATGTGTGGCTAATTTTTGTATGTCTAGTAGAGGCAGGGTTTCACTATGTGGGTCAGGCTGGTCTCAAACTCCTGACCTTGTGATCCACCTGCCTCGGTCTCCCAAAGTGCTGGGATTACAGGCATGAGCCACTGAGCCCAGCCTTTGGGTATTTCTTTATAGCAATGCAAGAATGGCCTAATACAGCAAATATCGAAAATTATGGAATATTTAAAATCCAGTTCTAGCTGGGCACGGTGGCTCAAGCCTGTAATCCCAGCACTTTGGGAGGCCGAGGCGGGTGGATCACGAGGTCAAGAGATCGAGACCATCCTGGTCAACATGGTGAAACCCCGTCTCTACTAAAAATACAAAAAATTAGCTGGGCATCGTGGTGCATGCCTGTAATCCGAGCTACTCAGGAGGCTGAGGCAGGAGAATTGCCTGAACCCAGGAGGCAGAGGTTGCAGTGAGCCGAGATCGTGCCATTGCACTCCAGCCTGGGTAACAAGAGCGAAACTCTGTCTCAAAAAAAAAAAAAAAAAAAAAAAAAAAAAAAAAAAAAAAAAAATCCAGTTCTATCATCTGTGCTCCCCACATCTCTCTTGGTTAGAGACAGACAGACTTCCCCTATTCTCAGTCTGTGTCACACACATATCATTCACAAGGTGTGATGATTAATATGAGGTGTTAACCTGATTGGATCGAAGGATGCCTAGATAGCTGGTAAAGTATTGTATCTAGGTGTGTCTGTGAGATGTTGCCAGAGGAGATTAACATTTGAGTCATTGTATTGGGAGACGGAGACCCGCTCTCAATGTGGGTGGGCACCTTCCTTGGCTGCCAGTGCAACTAGAGCAAAGCAGATGGAAGAAGGTGGGATGAGCTGGCTTGCTGAGTCTTCTGGCTTTTATCTTTCTCCCATGCTGGATGCTTTCTGTCCTTGGACTTCAGACTCCAGGTTCTTTGGGTTTTGGACTCTTGGACTTACACCAGTGGTTTGCTGGTGGCTAGCGGGCCTTCAGTCACAGACTGAAGGCTGCCATAATTCTGAAAGCGGAAGACTTCTGCCAGAGCTCCTGGCACTCAGGAATTTGCATTGCTAGAGGGTGAAAGAAGCTTACTCATGCCAACTTCTCCTCCCTATTTTTCTTCACATAAAATGAAACTGGTGGAGACAGGTGTTCAAGTGCTAAAAACAAGTATTTCTTAACTTCATGTATTCTGTTTCCCTGTCAGTTTCCCTACTTTTGAGGCTTTTGGACTTGTACTGAGCCACTACTGGCTTCTTTCTTTCTCACCTTACATACAGCCTATAGTGGAACTTTGCCTTGTGATTGGTGTGAGTCAATACTCCTTAATAGACTTCCTTGCTTATATACATATATCCTATTTGTTCTGTCCCTCTGGGAAACCCTAACTAATACACAAGAATTGACCTTAAACCCCCTTTTGAAGCAGGTGACATCTACCTCTGGCACTGTTTTCACATATCTTGCTTTAGCTCCTGGCATTTTTTATCCAGGAGGTGTTCAGCATCCTTCCCTGAGAGCTGGCTACAAGCTAAAATGTTTTTTTTTTTTTTTTTTTTTTTTTTTTTGAGACAGAGTTTCACTCTTGTTACCCAGGCTGGAGTGCAATAGCCCGATCTCGGCTCACCGCAACCTCCGCCTCCTGGGTTCAGGCAATTCTCCTGCCTCAGCCTCCTGAGTAGCTGGGATTACAGGCACGTGCCACCATGCCCAGCTAATTTTTTTGTATTTTTTAGAGACGGGGTTTCACCATGTTGACCAGGATGGTCTCGATCTCTTGACCTTGTGATCCACCCGCCTCGGCCTCCCAAAGTGCTGGGATTACAGGCTTGAGCCACCGCGCCCGGCAAGCTAAAATGTTTATTCCCAGTCCAGGTAGTGGTTCTTACTCCTGACTGTACATTAGACTCACTGAGGAAGGCTTTGAAGAATGCTGATGCTTGCTTGAACCTAAACCAAGACCAATTAGATCAGGATCTCTAGGGGTGAGTTTGGGCATCAGTATCTTTAAAAAAAAAAAAAAAAAAAATATATATATATATATATATATATATATACACACACATATATATGTGTGTATATATATATGTATATATTTATATATACATATATATGTGTGTGTGTATTGTGTGTGTATATATATATATATATACACACACACATATATATGTATATAATTTAACAAATGTTTAATGTATTCAAGGTGTTGTACAACATGATGATTTGATATGTGTTCACTGTATAATTATTACCACACTCAAGTTAGCACATCCATCACCACCTATGCTGTACATTAGATCCCAGAACTTGTTCATCTTATAACTGAAATTTATACCCATTGACCAACATTTCCCCATTTGATCCACATCAATAGCTTTTAAAATTCTCAGGTGAGTCCAATGTGCATCTAAGGCTGAGAGCCACTAGCTTGAGAGCTATCAGCATGCCAGCATAAGAAGTGTATTATGAAGCCATTGGTTCTCAGCTTTGGCTGCACATTGGAGGTACCTGGCAAGCTTTAAAAAAATATTGATGCCTGGATCGCACCTCCTAATCTACTTATTTAATTGGTAGCTGTTTTGAAAGGCTACCCAGGTGATTCTAATATGCAGACATGGCACAGAACCACTGCATTTGAGCATACACTTTCTCAAATTCTTCATTGAGTGCACAAGCACTTGAAGTTGCCATAATTCTGAAAGTGGAAGACTTCTGCCCAGAGCTCCTGGCACTCAGGAATTTGCATTGCTAGAGGGTGAAAGAAGCTTACTCACACCAACTTCTCCTCCCTATTTTTCTTCACATAAAATGAAACTGGTGGAGACAGGTGTTCAAGTGCTAAAAACAAGTATTTCTTAACCTCATGTATTCTGTTTCCCCCACTCCATAATCATATTACATGAATGAATTCCTCCAGTGGGCTGTCCCTGATGATTTGCTGGACATTAAAAGGGCTCAAGAAGAGGTTGGGTATGGGCCGGGTGCGGTGGCTCACGCCTGTAATCCCAGCACTTTGGGAGGCCGAGGCGGGCGGATCACAAGGTCAAGAGATCAAGACCATCCTGGCCAACATGGTGAAACCCCGTCTCTACTAAAAATACAAAAATTAGCTGGGCGTGGTGGCGCGTGCCTGTAATCCGAGCTACTCAGGAGGCTGAGGCAAGAGAATTGCCTGAACCCAGGAGGCAGAGGTTGCAGTGAGCCAAGATTGTGCCACTGCACTCCAGCCTGGTGCCAGGCGACAAAATGAGACTCTGTCTCAAAAAAAAAAAAAAAAAAAAAAAGAAGAGGTTGGGTATGGTGGTTCATGTCTGTAATCCCAGCACTCTGAGAGGCCAGGGCAGGCAGATCACCTGAGGCCAGGAGTTCATGACCAGCCTGGCCAATATAATGAAACCCTGTCTCTAATAATAAAAATAAATAAATAAATTAATTTTTTTAAAAAAGCCAGGTATGGTGCTAGGTGCCTGTACTCCCAGCTACCTGGGAGGCTGACATAGCAGAATAGCTTGAACTCAGGAGGCAGAGGATGCTGTGAGCCAAGATCATACACTACTCTCCAGCCTGAGTGACAGAGTGAGACTCTATCTCAAAAAAAAAAAAAAAAAAAAGCTCAAGAAGAGACTAGGAGATGGGTGGGGAGGAGAGTCATCTTGGCATCAGGGAATGCCAGTACTTGAGACTTGCTGGATGAAAAAGGACTGGATAGCTTTACTCAATACCTACAGGAACAAGTAGTTTTTTGAAATACATTATTTTGCTCCTTGGGGCCACTACAGCTAATTATCATTAATACCAACCCGAGGGCCAAAAAAAGCTACTGATTACATTTCATTCAGAGAAAGTTAATAAACATTACTCTTTTGAGAAAGTACCCCAAAGTGAAAAATTATAGTGATCATAATTTGCATTTAGAATTAAAAGTATTATTGAGTAATAAGATAGAGCGTACTTGGAAAGATGCAAATTCTATAATTTAGATGCTGTTTACAAATAGATGGAAACAGGAGATACATATTTGCTATACTTTGAATATGTCCTCCAAAAGTTCATAATTTGGGAACTTAATTGCCATTGTAACAGTATTAAGAGGCAAAGCTCCATCTCTACAAAAAAACACAAAAATTACCCAGGAGTGATGGTATGCACCTGTAGTCCCAGCTACTTGGGAGGCTGAAGTAGGAGGATTCATTAAGCCTGGGAGGTCAAGGCTGCAGTGAGCCAAGATCATACCACTGTACCTCAGCCTGAGTGAAGAATGAGACCTTGTCTCAAAAAAAAAAAAAAAAAAAAAAAAAAAGGTATTTTAAAACTGGAAGAAGAAAAATAAATAGCTACCTTTATGAGGTAGAAACGATTTTTGCAGATTTAGGTGATCTGCTCAACTATGGGTGTTTCTATATTCTAATGGTACTAGTCTATTCATAAAAGACAGAAATAGGATATGTAATTTCTTATGGTGAGCTTTGACTGAGGTCTCATTTTATCAACTAGTTAGCCCCCGATGAGATTAGCTATTGTATTTTATTCTATGAATTCCCCGTAGCACTAAGCACCCACTGGGTTGTCAATAATCATGTTGGCTCACAATTTCATGCGGGAGATTGGCCAAAATGGGGGTTAAGGGTAAATGGGCAAAAGGAATTCTTCTGTGGTGATGATGATATACTAAAGCTGGATTATGGTGATATTTGTACAATCTAGTAAACTTACTATCACTTAATTGTACAGTTAAGAGGGGTACATTTTGTGATATGTAAATGATAACAAGTAAAAAAGGGGAGATATGGAATGGAATGTATTAACAATGGGATGGGATTCATGTGACCAAGAGGTTACTTATACAGACTGTGTAACTCAGGGGTCCCTGACCCTCAGGCTGCAGGAACCTGGCTGCACCACAGGAGGTGGGCGGCTGACAAGCCAGCATTACTGCCTCAGCGGTAGCATTAGATTATCTAGCAGGTTTTCTCTAATAGATGCCCTGTTGCCAACTGCCCATACTAAGGATGTAGGACTAGGTTGCCAGCTCCTGATGAGAATCTAATGCCTGATGATCTGAGGTGGAACAGTTTCATCCCCAAACCATACCCACCCCTGCCCCTGCCCACTCTCCCACCCCCTTTTCGCCCCCACCCAATTCCTGCCTCCACCTGTGGAAATATTGTCTTGCACAAAACCAATTCCTGGTGACGAAAAGGTTTAGGATCACTGGTGTAACTGATGTGAAAAGGAAAAAGATGAAAGACAATGGTTTCTTGCGAATGTATACAGAAAGGAGAAAGCTGTTACAGAGACGGGGGAACAACTATTAAGTAAAAACCCATAACTGTCAACAGGGAGTGCTGTGTGTCAGGTGATGAACCAAGCAGAGGCGAACACAAAGATAAACCTGACGAAATCCATAGTGGAGCTTTGCGTAGAGTATTAAAGGAGGAAACAAACACTCGGGAACATTGTAACTTGCCCAAATTCACACAGAGACCTTCAAAGCAGAAATTAAACCAAGGTTATTTCAACCTTAAATTTGTACCCAAGGCTGTGTCATTAGTGTAAGTCTGAAGAAATGCTAAGACTGTGTTAAATACTGCTACTTGTCTCCAATATATTTTCTCCTTTCTTTTTAAAAAATTTATTTATTTATTTATTTATTTATTTATTTATTTATTTATTTATTTATTTATTTTTAAGAGATGGGGTTTCACTATGGTCTCAATCTCTTGACCTCATGATCCACTAGCCTCAGCCTCCCAAAATGTGGGGATTACAGGCGTGACCCACCGCGCCCAGCCATCTTTTCTCCTTTCTATTGTAATAACACATTTGCCCCAAAGAATTAAAAACAAACAAACAAACATATGCTCACACATTTTTTGTTTGTTTGTTTGTTTGTTTGTTTGAGACGGAGTTTCGCTCTTGTTACCCAGGCTGGAGTGCAATGGCGCGATCTCGGCTCACCGCAACCTCCGCCTCCTGGGTTCAGGCAATTCTCCTGCCTCAGCCTCCTGAGTAGCTGGGATTATAGGCACGCGCCACCATGCCCAGCTTTGTTTTTGTTTTGAGATGGAGTCTCGTTTTGTCACCCAGGCTGGAGTGCAGTGGCGTGATCTCAATTTAATGTGGTTCAAGTGATTTTCCCATCTCAGCCATCCGAGTAGTTGGGCTACCAAGCCCTGCTAATTTTTTTTTTTTTTTTTTTTTTTTTTTTTTTTTTGAGACACGGTGTCGTTCTGTCACCCAAGGTGTAGTGCAGTGGTGTGACTTCAGCTCACTGCAACCTCTGCCTCCTGGGTTCAAGTGATTATCCTGCCTCAGCCTCCTGAGTAGCTGGCATCACAGGCATGCACCTCCACACCTGGCAAGTTTTTGCATTTTTTTCGGTAGACACGGGGTTTTACCACGTTGCCCAGGCCGGTCTCCAACTACTGACCTCAAATGATCCACCTGCCTCGGCCTCCCAGAGTGCTGGGATTACAGTTGTGAGCCACCACAACCGCCAAATTTTTGTATTCTTTGCAGAGACTGGGTTTTGCCATGTTGCCCAGGCTGGTCTTGAACTTCTGGGCTCAAGTGATCCACCCGTCTTTGCCTCCTAAAGGGCTGGGATTACAGGCGTGAACCACCGAACCTAGCCCAGATCTCCCTCCTTAGGTACACATCCCGGAAGTTGTGAGCCTTATTTCCCCTCAGGTCCTATTAGATAGGACTTAGTCTAGTGGTTCAATCTAGCTGCAAAGTGAGGGTTGAAACTTAAAAAGGAAGGCCACACCTGGGCAGGCGGGAGCAACTTAGGTGCTAGATAGCTGTGGAGCCACCATGTCAACACTGAGCTGTCTGCATCTGGACTTTTATGAGAGAGAAATAAACTTTCTACATGTTTAAGTCGCTTGATTTGGGTTCTCTATGTCCCACAACAGAACCTAAATCCTAATTATTAAAAAAGAATGATTCTCCCTGGGACAAAAATAAGTATATAGACATATGTTGCCCTTGTGATCCAAACTGACATACTTTGATGAGAAGCAGTGTTTTCAGTGCTATCACACTCTGTCAGGGCTCTCTTGCTTTGAGTAACTCTAACCTTTAAAGGCTGAGAAAGAAGCTGAACAGGTACAGCCAATGAGAAAAAAGAAAAAGCAGAACAATAAAGTTTCAGGGATCCCAGTGGGAAAAGACTAGCACCTGAGAAGTCAGGTAAGAGACACAAGATTTAAAATGTCTGTTAGATTTAGTGACATGAAGATCATCAGTTACCTTTAATAAGTTATTTTGCTACAAAACCGAATGTTAATTCTTCTAATATATGCTGTACAATTCAGTCATTCTCTTTGGGAAGTTGTCTAGTTTTTGTTTATCTTGTCTATTTCATGTTCTTTACCATTTCAAACCTACCTTAAGCTATTTTTTTTAAAGCAAATTTATTTGGAAATAAATGAGATCCAAGAAATCGAGAAATAACAAGACACATAAATATGTTTAAGTCAAAAAAATTTTGCAGATCAGAAAGTTTCCCTTTCTTCTTTTTTGGTCCTGAAAAATAAAACATTTATTCGTTTACTCAGTGAACATCTATTGAAAATCTACTGTGTGCTAGGCATTATGCTTGGGGCTGAGGATAAAACAGTTATAAAGTCAGAGCTGTCCCTACCCTCACTATATTTAGGGTCAAGGTGGGGGGCAACCAAATATAAAGAAAGCATCAGTGGTGTGACAAGGTCTAGCATGGTGTCTCATGCCTGCAGTCCCAACACTTTGGGAAGGTGAGGCAGGAAGACTGGCTGAGGCCAGGAGCTGGAGACCAGCCTGGCCAACATAGTGAGATCCCATTTCTAAAGAAAAATGCTACCTAAAATGCAATAAAATATATATATTTTAAAAAAAGAAAAATGTTGATAAAGGATATTGTAGAAGGAGTTAAGAGTTCCATTAAGCACACAGAAAGAACACTTAATCCAGACCTAGGGGATCAGAGAAGGTTTCTGAGGAGACTTGAAGTATGAGCAGCAGTTAGCCTATTGAGGATGAACAGGGATTAGGGGGATGAAGAGGAGCATTCTACACAGAGGGAACAGAATATGCAGTGACCCAGAAGACAAGAAGATCATAATGGCTTTAAAAAGCAAAAATAAATCGTGTGTGTGTATGTGCTATGTTGTGGACTATGAAAAGGAAGAGATGAAGCTGGAAGACAGACAAGGTTCAGTTTATGCAGATCCTTGTACATATCATAAGAGCTCACAGAACTGTGAAAGACATGCTGAGTTCTATGGAAGAAAACAACATGAAATTTTATTTTTAGCAAAATCATTCCGGCTGTAGTATGTAGAATATATAAGGGGGGTCCTTATAAGGGTCTATGTTGTAAATCATCTAAGGGGGGACCCCAACAGGAAGCGAGGATACCACTGGAAGTGTTCTCCTGGCATCCCATAAAGAGATGATGATGTCCAATATGGTGCCCACTAGCAACAAATATCTATTAAAATGTGACTGATTCAAATTGAGGATGTAAAATATCTCAGTAATATTTTTTATGATACGTTAAAATGACTGTATCTATATATCTATACATATATCTTTCAAGACGGAGTCTTGCTCTGTCACTCAGTCTGGAGTATAATGCCTCAATCTTGGCTCACTGCAACCTCTGTCTCCTGCATTCAGGCGATTCTCCTGCCTCAACCTCCTGAATAGCTGGGATTACAGATGTGCACCACCACGACCAGCTGATTTTGTATTTTTAGTAAACATGGGGTTTCACAATGTTGGCCAGGCTGGTCTTGAACTCCTGATCTCAGATGATTCGCCCGCCTTGGCCTCTCAAAGTGCTGAGATTATAGGCATGTGCCACCATGCCCGGTCTCAAATGACAATATTTTAAAAATATTTCTATTGTGGTAAAATATACATAGCATAAAATTTATCATCTTAAACGTTTTTAAATGTGCAGTTCAGTGATATTAAGTAAATTTATATTGTTGTACAATCATCACCACCATCCATCTCCAGAACTCTTTTCATTTTGTAAAACTGAAAGTCTATACCCATTAAACAGTATTTCCCCATTTTTTCCTTCCTTTAGCCCGTGACAACTACCATTCTACTTTCTGACTCCACGCATTTGACTACATTAGGTACCTCATACCAGTGGAATCAACAGTATTTTTATTTTCATGATTGGCTTATTTTGTTTAGCATAATGCCCTCAAGTTTCACCCATATTGTAGCATGTAAAATGAGAAGATTTTTGACATATTGTATTAAATAAAATTTATTGTTAAAATTAATCCCTGTGTTTTTACTTTTTGTGGCTCCTAAACATTTAAAGATTTTACATAAAGGTATTTCTGGCATTTTCCATTAAAAAAGGAAACAATTTACATATGTGACTCAGTATACATGTAAAATTTATATTTTTATTTTTTGAGACAGAGTCTTGCTCCATTAACCAGTCTGGAGTGTAGTGGCATGATCTCAGCTCACTGGAACCTCTGCCTTCCAGGTTCAAGTGATTCTCCTGCGTCAGCCTCCTGAGTAGCTGGGATTACAGGTGTGTCCACCATGCCTGGATAATTTTTTGTATTTTTAGTAGAGAGGGAGTTTCACCATGTTGGCCAGCCTGGTCTCAAACTCCTGACCTCAAGTGATCCACCCGCCTCAGCCTCCCAAAGTACTGGGATTATAGGTGGGAGGCACTGTGCCTGGCCCTCACATTATATTTTTATTGGACAGCACAGATTTAGAGTCTTTGCATTAGAAATGGAGAAAAATGCATGAGTAAAGAGATATTGAGGTAATGGATTCGATAGAGCTTATCTGTTGCATATAATGGATAAAAAAACAAAGGAATAAATAATGATGCCTAAGCTTCTAACTTGAGCAACGAAATAAATGGTTGGTAGATTCCGGAAAGTTTGAAGTAAGGAAGGTTTTTTTGTTTTCTTTTTATTTTAAGACAAGAGGATTCAGTATGTTTGGGAAAAAAATGAAGGAATCAGAGAGGGGAAGACAATAAAGATATGTGAAAAGTACTTTAAGTGTCTCCCTGAAGTAGAAGAGAGACTCACCTATCTCAATGTAGAAAAAGAAAAGCAGCAGCAGATGAGTTCTTGTATACAGTTAATTTTATAGGTTTAGAAATAGTAAATTGAAGACTTTCCCATTAAAAAAAAAAGGCTTCTGGCCAGGCATGGTGGCTCACATCTGTAATCCCAGCACTTTGGGAGGCTGAAGTGGGTGGATCAACTGAGGTCAGGAGTTTAAGACCATCTTGACCAACATTGTGAAACCCCATCCCTACTAAAAATAGACAAATTAGTCAGGTGTTACCGTGCATGTCTGTAGTCCCAGCTACTTGAGAGGCTGAGGCAGGGGAATCACTTGAACCTGGGAGGCGGAGGTTGTAGGAAGCTGAGATTGTGCGACTGCACTCCAGCCTGGGCAACAGAGTGAGACACCATCTCAAAAAAAAAAAAAAAAAAAAAAAAGAGTTTCTCTAACTGGCCTTAAGGTCAGCTTATTATGTTGAAAGACCTGAAGAAAGTGAAAAAACTCTAAAGACTAGAAGGATTTCCAGTCAGCACTGAAACATCATGAGGCTTGAGGGAGGACTGTGGAGAGCCACCAGCCCTGGAAGTAGTTACAGAGGAAGGGGATCACCAGGTTGCCTGGGCAGAGATTCTCTTAGGTGTCTGTGGCAAAAGGACAATGGTGCCAGGAAGTCTGGGAATTGACAAGGGTATGACTGAAGAGAAGAACGTAGAATCTAAGAGTTTCTTGAAAGAAGTATAGAGAAAAATGGGTTGGCCAGATGCTTGGAGAATTCCTTGAAGTGAAAGTAGAAAGCTGTAGCAAATGGGATATTTGGAATAAATATTTCTTTTTCTTTCTTATTTATTTATTTATTTATTTATTTAATTTTTTATTTTAATTTTATTTATTTTTTTTTTGAGACAGTCTTGGCTCTGTTGCTGAGGCTGGAGTGCAGTGGCAGATTTCAGCTCACTCTAGCCTCCACCTCCTGGGTTCAAGCGATTCTCGTGCCTCAGCCTCCTGAGTAGCTGGGATTACAGCCATAGCTGGTATTACAGGCGTGTGCCACCATGCCCGGCTAATTTTTGTATTCTTAGTAGAGACGGGGTTTCACCACGTTGGCCAGGATGGTCTTGATCTCCTGACCTCAAGTGATCTGCCTGCCTCGGCCTCCCAAAGTCCTGGGATTACAGGCATGAGCCACTGTCCCCAGCCTGGAATAAACATTTCAAAGATGGGGAAGCTCAGGGTGATGATGTGGTCCAGAGTGGATACCTAAAGTGGGATGGAGGCGAAGGTTAATAAAGATGAGAAGATCAAGGAATTGAGAGGCCTGTGACATTCAGAAGGACATTTAATTCACCTCAGAAGAATGAATTTTATTGTACAATTTCTATTGTTGTACAATCATCACCACTCAGATCTGAGTGGAGCAGACAGTGAGCCAGATGTAAATCTACTTCTCTCCTGTCACCAACCTCTTCCCCAGTTTCCTGAGGAAACAGAGAGAAGTAGATTTACAGCACAGTAATTACCCAGTACATGCTAGTTTCACTTAACAGTTCACATACACATAGAGATACAACGTGTCTCTGTCTCTTAATATATAAAAACACACACACTCATTCACATATGCTCCTCTCTACTGACATACGAGAATCCAGTTTTTTATACAAGCAAGTCATGGAGAATTTGGGGTAAATGTGTCAAATTGTGCCTGTTCTTCTTGTGTTGCAAATAGAAAAAAAAAAGATGTGCAATTTGTTAGCACCATTAACAACAGAACTTTACAAATGTGCTCAAACAATAGCTTCTAAAGGTTAGGGACAGGCCATGCTGGTACATGCTGAGAAAGCATTTTTAAAGACAGATTTTTATAGTGAAAAGAGTGCTGAACTATGTGTCAGAAGAACTGGTTTCCAAACCAATTGTTCAATTGTCACTTGGGTGTTTTGAGACAAAACTGTAAACCTTGGTGAATACATCTTCCCATCTATAGAAGATGGGTGGTTTTCACAGCTCTTACAGCTCTACAAGATCTTTGTGAAGATTCAGTAAGAAAATGTTCAGAAAATTTCTTTGCAGTCTGCTAAGTGCTCATATTAATTATTATCTGAGGAGACTCCTGACCTGGCTCTAGTGAAATTTTTTTTTGGTCATGGTTTCTATTATTCTGGTAATATTCACATTCATAATGGGAAATTGAGAATTAGATCAAAGTATGATTTCTGAAGGATGTTTTTTTAAAATTGATTATTCTGCCCTTTGCTGGAGTTTCTTTAGTTGCTTTAGGGGACATACCAACATAAATCATCTCTTTTTGTTTCCTTAAATGTGTGGATTGTCTCATTAGAATCACCAGAGATGTTTATTTAAAATGTAGTTACCTGTACCCGGCTACTAGAGATTCTACCCTTTGACCTGAGACTCAAGAACCTGTATTTTAAACAAGCATCCTAGTTGACTGCACACACTAAACAATTTTTATAACAACATTATTGAGATAAAATTCACACACTATGCAATTCACCCATTTAAAGTGTAAAATTCAGTGGTTTTGAGTATACCCACAAAGTTCTGCAACCATCACTAGGACATTTGAGATCTACTGGTTTAGCAAAAGTTTTGTGGAGGCTGAGGTTGCTCTGTGATCACTGCATAAATTCCTACCTCAACCCCAAATATAAATGTAGGTAGAAGACAGAATCTTTGCAAGCCATGTAGCTTGTCTGCTTCCTAAGCACTGGCGGCCTTTTTCTAAACAAATTTTCTTCATTTTACAAAAGGGTTAGGATGTACTGTAGAGAGAATATAAGTGCCACATGGCCAGAAGACTATGAGTTTTTTTCCTCCCTAAAAATCTGGCAAGACTTA
Source organism: Saimiri boliviensis (assembly GCF_048565385.1). NCBI lineage: Eukaryota > Metazoa > Chordata > Mammalia > Primates > Cebidae > Saimiri > Saimiri boliviensis. The sequence continues at coordinate 83,045,087 of NC_133453.1, forward strand.
CCCTTCTCTTGCCAGCCAATGGATCAGAAAGAGTTTGTAAAAGGAAAGAATCATGATTAGGCTAATATTCCTTAGCTCCTCCTAAGGCCTTTTTTTTTTTTTTTTTTTTTTTTTTTTAATCTTTTTCTCTTCTTAAGAATTCAGGATCAATGCAATTTCATAATAGCTTGGTTCAGAGCATGTCTTTTGACAGCTTATTGACATTTTAGTTTGTCAGCTCCTGGAAATTCATTGTTGACTCAACTTCCACCTCTGTTTAATTAGAGAGAAAACACGTTTAAACAAAAACACTTACTTTTTCCCATAAATGGTAAGATGTGAGCCAGAAACAGCCAAAGTTTTAGGTTGATATTTTAGATATTTTGTGAAGTGCTTTTCTTACTCTTATGGGGAGAAAAATGTTTCAGAGAGAGCATGTTGGGGAAACTAGGTAAGTTTATTTTCTAGTTTTTTATTTTGTAGAGAGGAGGTTTCACCATGCGCCCAGACCGGTCTTGAATTCCTGGGCTCAAGTGCTGGGATTACAGATGTGAGCCACCACACTCAGCCCTTTTCTAGTTTTCACAGAAAGGTGTTTCTTATTTTGTTTGCAGTGTGGTAAATTTCTAAAGCACCATATTTGTGAGTATAATATATATTAGTATATATATTAGTATTGTAGTTGTGTCTGATACACACACCCACACACACGTATGCACACACACAAACAACACTTTAGGTTCCCTTCTACTGGAACTAATAGTCAATCTAGAAAATATCAACACCATCTGAGTTTGATTTCAAGGGAGGGTTAAAAAAAAAGTCTCCATAGTTTGTGTCCTTTGTGGGGACATGGATGAATCTGGAAACCATCATTCTCAGCAAACTTACACAAGAACAGAAAACCAAACACTGCATGTTCTGACTCATAGGTTGATGTTGAACAATGAGAACACATGGACACAGGGAGGGGAGCATCACACACTGGGGTCTGTTGGGGGGTGGGGGGCTAGGGGTGGGATAGCAGGGGGTGGGGAGATTGGGGAGGGATAACATTGGGAGAAATACCTAAAGTAGGTGATGGGGTGATAGAGGCAGCAAACCACCATGTGTATACTTATGTAACAATCCTGCAAGATCTGCACATGTACCCCAGAATTTAAAGTATACTTTAAAATATTTTTTTAAAAAATCTCCATAAACTCTTATAGACATTTTAGACCAAGCCTTCCTCTCTACACATAAGAAAACTAAGAAAACCTAGAGAGGTTTGGTAACCTTAAAAATAGAACACACTTTCTTGTCTGACTTAAGAGTATGTAGTCACACCTTTAGACAAAATTATCTTTGATTAAAATTAAGTACTGAATTAAATATGATTTTCAGGCCGAGACACTAAAGGTATAACAAAGTTACTCCTTTGTTAATAGGTAAGGAGTATATTTTCAAGATCACGACATTAAATGAAAGCAGAGTGCAACTTATATTTTAAAACTGGTTGTTTTTCATGATGCAAAAATAAAAGTAGAGTATAAGTTATGTTTTAAAGTTGGTTATTTTCCCCTGCTGTATACAAAGGTTGTCAGTTCAGTATACGGCTCAAACTATCTGTGAATGGTTTCCAAATTCCAGAGAGCTCCGTGTGACATTGTTCAAACTGCTGGCAATATCATCACATATAGATTTTATGTTGGTTTAAAGCACATGCCCCCACAACATTACCCTTGTTTGTATGTCTTGAAGCAGCCCCTAGTTCCAGGAAATACTTTGTCATCATGCACTTGACAATTTTTGGTTGCCATCAACCACGTCACAGACTTAACACTCAGCTTTCCCAGTCAGTCTTTCCAGGGACCCAACTCACCTCTTTCTGTTTGGGTTTCCATGCTGACATTTAGAAAAACAACAGTCACTCGACTCATAAAGCCCTTTCACCATGTTCCGTACTAATTTTATTATTGACTTTCTCCTAAAAGCTCCAAAATATTTTAAGGAATTTTTTTTTCCATTTTTGCAAGATTGAGCTTCCAAGCTTGTATTTTTTAAGTGCTTCCAATTTTTTTCCTTAACATATGTTGCATGAAGTCTGTCCTATTAACAGAACCTACTCCTTTTCCAAATAGTATGAAAATCCAAAGATTTAGCCTTTCAGAGAGCATTTCTAGGTTGTACAATTAATTTGAGCTTTGTGTTTAGCTCAAATGATTTTGTTTAGATTAGGTTCTCCCATGTCTCTTATCTATAATTATCAAAGATTTTGAATTCAAATCCATTTCTGGAACACCCAATTTAGTGTGTATCTGGGTGGTGACACATTTCTTTGTACTCATGAGGACAGTAAAAGATTTTTTTTTTTAAATGAACACAGCAGTATAACATTTGATTCTTACATTTTTTTTTTTTTTTTTTTTTTAGCAGCTCTCCTTGGCTTCCCCCTCCCAGTTAGGAAACTCTACTTAAAATCATAGGATTTGATAAATTACTGTGTGGAATTAAGCACTTTGATGCTGGAATCAGACTGCCTGGGATTGGATCTTGGTTCTGCTACTTCCTACCTGTGCAACATTGAGAACATTACTTTTTTTTTTTTTCTTAATTTTTTTTTTTTTTTTTTTTTTTAAAGTTCAAGACCACCATGTTAGTCAGGCTGGTCTTGAACTCCTGACCTCAGGTGATCCACCTGCCTTGGCCTCCAAAGTGCTTGGATTACAGGCGTGAGCCACCACACCCAGCCTGTGCCTCAGTTTTTAAATAGAAACAGCAACAGGTAAATAAAGATTGAGTAGTGAATGTATACAAATCACTTAGAATAGTGCCTAGTACATAGAAATAATAAATATTAGCTATTTCTAAACGGCATTAAACAGGCTATGTAGATCAGATACCGGGAATATACATATATCATAGAGCTTGGAAGCTTACATATATGAGGACCCCAGGATATATAGGTATGATAATTTTGAAGAAATTTGAGATGAGTATCTTATTTTTTTTTTTTTACTTATTGCCTTGAATTTTTACCCTACTGTATTGTTTTATTTATTTTATTTATTGCCTTGAAGAATTTTACTTCTTGCCTTGAATTTCAATTTGCATCATAAAGAAATAATTCTACAAGAGGAGGTAGGTATTTTAAGATTCTTCTGTGGCTGATACTTCTGATGATATACAGTTTCTGTATCCATGTCACAATGGTTTTGGGATTTGAATGAAATCTTTTCTGAATGATTTTGACTATTCTGAGCCATAATGATCCTGGAATTCTACCAGACAAAAGTACCAGAAAATAACTGGAGTAGTTTGCCAGCAAACAGTGTGAGAAGGGCAAGAGTATTGCTTCTGCTTACCAAAGGTCATTAACTCTAACCACATCTGTCACAGACAAGTGGCAAAGCCAGAAGCTGAAGTATACATCCAGAGTGAAATTCAAAATGATGAATTCTTGATTTACCTTGTTTTGGTTAGTTAAAGAAGGTCCATTTTACTGGCCATGACCCAGCAATAATAACACGAGAAGTTTCTGCTTATGAGTTGACTTGACAGTTGTTGAAATATTTAAATTACTGATGGGACTTTACCTGTTCATTAAAGGAATGGTTAGGAAGCATAATTTTAAAATTCTTCATTGGAGAATGAAGATTAAATAGACTTAATTCAAATGGGCGTAAACTATTGTGCAATTTACTATACAGGCATATATATATTGTGTTTCCTGAGCCTATGGAGATAATAGTGATGTCCCTACAAATTTTAGAGCCTATTTCAGTCAGTACTGAGACTCCTTTGGGTTATATATGAGACCAAATTCCTTATGTTCTGTGCAATAATTTAGAATGAATTGTTTGCTGTCTTATGTTGTTCTCTAGTCCTGCCATCTAGGTAAACATCTTCCTAAGCAGGTTTCCGGACTTGCATTCCTTCCTCATCTGCAACATTTTCACTGTGTTCACTATTGATTCAACGGCACTACAGCGTCACAACAGGGATCCTCTCCCTGACCTCGAACTCTCAAGATGTCAAACCTTAGAAGAAAATCTAGGCAAAACCATTCAGGACATAGGTGTAGGCAAGGACTTCATGACCAAAACGCCAAAAGCAATGGCAACAAAAGACAAAATAGACAAATGGGACCTAATCAAACTCCACAACTTCTGCACAGCAAAAGAAACAGTCAGTAGAGTGAATCGGCAACCAACAGAATGGGAAAAAATTTTTGCAGCCTACCCATCTGACAAGGGGCTGATATCCAGAACTTACAAAGAACTAAAGCAGATTTACAAGAAAAAAACAAACAAGCCCATTCAAAAATGGGCGAAGGATATGAACAGATACTTTACAAAAGAAGACATACAGGAGGCCAACAAACATATGAAAAAATGCTCATCATCACTGGTCATCAGAGAAATGCAAATCAAAACCACATTGAGATACCATCTCACACCAGTTAGAATGGCGATCATTAAAAAATCGGGAAACAACAGATGCTGGAGAGGATGTGGAGAAATAGGAACACTTTTACACTGTTGGTGGGAATGTAAATTAATTCAACCATTGTGGAAGACAGTGTGGCGATTCCTCAAGGACCTAAAAATAGAAATCCCACTTGACCCAGCAATCCCATTACTGGGTATATATCCAAAGGATTATAAATCATTCTACTACAAGGACACGTGCACACGAATATTCATTGCAGCACTGTTTACAATAGCAAAGACCTGGAACCAACCCAAATGCCCAACGATGATAGACTGGATAGGGAAAATGTGGTACATATACACCATGGAATATTACCCAGCCATCAAAAACGATGAGTTCACGTCCTTTGTAGGGACATGGATGAACCTGGAAACCATCATTCTCAGCAAACTGACACAAGAGCAGAAAATCAAACACCGTATATTCTCACTCATAGGCGGGTGTTGAACAATGAGAACACATGGACACAGGGAGGGGAGCACTACACACGGGTCCGTTGGGGGGAAATGGGGGAGGGGCGGGGGGTGGGGAGGTGGGAAGAGATAGCATGGGGAGAAATGACAGACACAGGTGAGGGGACGGAAGGCAGCAAACCACACTGCCATGTGTGTACCTATGCAACAATCTTGCATGTTCATCACATGTACCCCAAAACCTAAAATGCAATTAAAAAAAAAAAAGATGTCAAATAACGTTTTTGGCAGTACCTGTAAGGCTGGTTGCCTCTCTGAGAGTTCGGACACACCCATCTCCCTCCCCGCTTGAAAATTAGAATATGTCGGGACGGGCGCAGTGGCTCAAGCCTGTAATCCCAGCACTTTGGGAGGCCGAGGCGGGTGGATCATGAGGTCGAGAGATCGAGACCATCCTGGTCAACGTGGTGAAACCCTGTCTCTATTAAAAATACAAAAAACTAGCTGGGCATGGTGGCGTGTGCCTGTAATCCCAGCTACTCAGGAGGCTGAGGCAGGAGAATTGCCTGAACCCGGGAGGTGGAGGTTGTGGTGAGCCGAGATCGCGCCATTGCACTCCAGCCTGGGTAACAAGAGGGACACTCTGTCTCAAAAAAAAGAAAAAAAAAAAAAAAGAAAAGAAAATTAGAATATGTCAATCATCTAGCCCCACCTTGGAAATCCCCTCTGCACTCAGCACTTAGCCCGCTCACAGGAAGTCCCAACTCCCTACCAATAGCAGCTCCCGCTGTCCACATCCTGTCTCCCCAAATCCAATCAAACGTCTTCACTCCCTATAAAGCCCCTCTCCTGAGAGGAAGCAGGGCGACTTCCCTGGCCCCTCTCACCACAATCACAGAGCTTCCTTTAGGAGCTAAAATAAATCGGAATTGGCATCTAATTTTCTTGTGCTGGCCTCAGTTTCCTCGTTTTTTTTTTTTTTTTTTTTTTTTTTTTTGAGACGGAGTTTCGCTCCTTACCAGGCTAGAGTACAAATGGCGCGATCTGGACTCACCGCAACCTCCGCCTCCTGGATTCAGGCAATTCTCCTGCCTCAGCCTCCTGAGTAGCTGGGATTACAGGCACGCGCCACCATGCCCAGCTAATTTTTTGTATTTTAGTAGAGATGGGGTTTTACCATGTTGACCAGGCTGGTCTCGATCTCTTAACCTCGTGATCCACCCACCTCGGCCTCCCAAAGTGCTGGGATTACAGGCATGAGCCACCGTGCCCGGCAGTTTCCTCGTTTTTTTTTTTTTTTTTTTTTTTTTTGAGGCGGAGTTTCGCTCTTGTTACCCAGACTGGAGTGCAATGGCGCGATCTCGGCTCACCGCAACCTCCGCCTCCTGGGTTCAGGCAATTCTCCTGCCTCAGCCTCCTGAGTAGCTGGGATTATAGGCACGCGCCATCATGCCCAGCTAATTTTTTGTATTTTTAGTAGAGACGGGGTTTCACCGTGTCGACCAGGATGGTCTCGATCTCTCGACCTTGTGATCCACCCGCCTCGGCCTCCCAAAGTGCTGGGATTACAGGCTTGAGCCACCGCGCCCGGCAGTTTCCTCGTTTTTAACTCGGTGATAAACCTTTAAAGAATAAACTTTACAGTACCATTCCTCAATTAATCTGCATGGGTGCTATGGCTAACGGGTCTCTCAAAGGCAAATATCCTGTGTATGTTTAGTTCCAACCCATTCCCTCCAGACGAGAAGTTCGTAACTAGAGCCAGGTTCATCTCCCTGATTTGGGAGGCCCAGAGGAGCCTAGAGTGACGGGAGTTGGGTTGTTGTGACTCCTTTCTTAAATACAGGTCTTTGGTATAAATACATACCACCCACATTTTGCCCCCACTTAACTCCTGTTGTTGAGCTTGGTCTTTCAAGTTTAGAAATGAATAATACTTGCCTCTACTTTTAAGGACATTATGGCCTACAAAAATGACACCCTGAGACAACAGGGTTAGAAATACACAAAATGATGCTTGTAATTTGAATAGAGAATTTATCTAAAGTGAAAAAGAGTAAAGTGAAAAATTAAAATGATAGTTAAGTCTACTGAAATAGTTTTTCTTTTTGCCTACAAAATGATCAAGTCAGACTATAAAAACGTGCTCTCTGTAATAAAAGCTAAAGCTCTACATATATGTCAGCTCCTACAAAGAGGGTAAACACTAGCCTTTAAGGCTTTGGTATTCTGAAATAGGAAGGTGAAAGTAGTTATATAGATTTACACAGATTCTAAAGAGAGGAATTTCTAGACAATTAAGTTATCTTGCTTATTACAGACTTTTAATTTACAATCCCAGTTGTAGATCCACAGAAAATCCGATTTAAAAATTAAGACAGCTTTTAATTAGGACAGATAATTAAGCAGGACTATATTTGATTCCAAGAGCTCTTGATTGTAACATTATTCCTTATTTTACCCCAATCTCAGAAATGTGTCAATATATATATTACAACAATTTTGCTGTTATTTTTAGACTAGTAATAGCATCAAACTCAAATTGTCTACATTTATGATTTTGAGACCTATAAGCTAAAAGAAAAGAAAAAAGTCTCAGAAACATACAAATAGGCTGTTAGGAAGAAAAATTAAACTGGACTCACAGTTCTACACAATACCTTCCTAAGACAATGGAGAAACATTCAAAGAGCTCTGAAAAAAACAACTTTAAAAAATGTGTAGTTGGACGAACAGTCTTTCAGGTGGAAGGGCAAAAGGAAAACATTCTTAGAAATGCACTGAGAAAATAGTATGTCCTGGAATTATAATTCGGATAACTCAGAGGTGATTAAAAATTAGAAATTAAAAAATGCAGAAGTAGTGGTATGAATGAACTTGCATAGCTCATTTCCCATTTAGTCTGAACTCCTCTCATTAATCCAGGTAAAACATGATGGGTGAACTCTGCAGCTTTGAAAAATTCTTAATCTTCAATGCTTCCCTAATCTATTCTTTTTTCTTTACTTGTTTACTTTTGCAATTAGCTAAACATATATGTTTGTTTGCAAATCGGTACCTCTTGATTTATATGGAAGCTCTCTCTGGGTTTAGTGACAACCTAAAATAATATCTGTTGTTCTCTGGTTTTATCACTTGTTTAAAAATGATAGACAATTTCTGGTTAATGATCACATTGGCTCATCTCTGATCCAGAAATTCCAGTAAAATAAAAATAAAGGAATAAAATAAGGTATAAAACCACTAAGGGGAAAAATAATGTGAGAAGAAATTATAAGAGAGGTCTAATTTGTGGAAAGATGGAAAACAGATGGATGAATCCCAGAAGGCTCAGGCTCACCAGGAATCTGAAAAGGTGAGAGTGTTGGCTGGAATTGAAAATGGAAGGATTATTCAAATGTCTAAATGTCTGAAAAGGGAGCTGTTAGCCTCCAGCATCCTTTTATCCCACACACCTAACCCAGCAGCTAACCCATACAGCACGAGTACCCCTCATGCCATCCCTTCTAGGAAACTATTAGATCACCCTCTGAAGCAGATTTCAAGCTTCTGTTTGGACTTTTTTCTATCTCTGGGAAGAGCCAAATTTATTTTCTAGATAAATTAAACCACAGAGAATCCACACTTGGGGAAACAACACACATCAGAGAAGCAAAAGCGAGCCCCTGCAGAAAACAGAAAATGTGTGAAATTTCCACAAAATATTGAAACACTTCAGCACTATGCCCTGCTTTGCTCCTAGAAGAGATCATCAGACAGGAGATTTTACTGTGTGTTATGCAGAAGAGTAATACCTTAAAGATGTTCACATCCTAATTCCCCAAACCTGTGAATATGTTATGTTACATGGCAAGGGGGAATCAAGATTGTAGATGAAATTAAGTTTGCTAATCAGCTGATGTAAAAATAAGATTATCCTGGATTATCTGAGTGGCTCATGTAGTCATAGAAACTTTTAAATGTGAAAGAGGGAGGCAGAAAAGTTAGTGTCGGAACAATGAGATGTGAGAAGGAGCTCCACTGCCATTGCTGGCTTTGAAACTGGAGGGAAAACAGGTTCTCCTGTAAACTCTCTACAAAAGAAAGAGAGTCATGCCCACATTTTCATTTTAGCCCAGTGAGATCCATTGTTGGACTTGAACTATTCAACTGTAAGATACATTTGTGTTGGTTTAAACTGCTAAGTTGGTGATAATTTGTTATAGAAAACTAGTACAAAAAGATTAGGCAAAATAAAAGGCCAGCAAATACTGATACTGCACAGCCAGGTGCCTTTCCTTTTGCCCTACAGTAGGTAAAGCTTTAAGTCAGCAAACCTCCTTCTCACTTCAAACTCCCTCTCCCGCCTCCCCTTTCCATGAGTGTGCTCATGCACACATAGCCTCTAATCAGCATCCAGAGCTTCTATCTTGAATGTGAACAGACTGCCAAGTAGCCCAGGAATGTGAGTGAAATCTCCAAAATAGAAACTATAAAAAAAAAAAGATTTAAAAAGAGATAAGATTGAATGCAGAAGAAACAAAATTGGTGGGTTAGGGGGAGTTAAACTGAAGTTAAATTTAGTTTAAAACAAAATTGTATTTTACAAAAACCTATAATTAATATAATCGGTATTCTAAGAGAGATAGTGTATCTGTAAATCAAGAACAATATGCTATTAAAGAAAAAGAAGTGGAGAGGAAAAGAAAAAAATAAGTTTGTAACTTTTTTTTTTAAGTTTTAAAGGCAGATTTTGACAGCAAGGTTTCTAGAAATTAAAAATTATGTAAGCAGAAATTTAAAAAATTAATAGAATGTTTGGAATACAATGTTGGGGAAATCACCCTGAAAAAATAGTTTCAAAGGCAAAAAGGCCAGCCACAGGAGAGGAAAAATGGGATAATCAATCTTCTTATTGCTGACAAAAGAGGTTAAAAATTATATCAATAAGACTTCCAGAAGTAGAGAAAGAAAAAATGGATAGGAAAAATGACCATATAAATAATATAAGAAAACATTGTTAAGGAAGAACACATTTTCATGAATACTTGGTACAATGGATAAAAAGACAGACATCAAAGCACATGATAACATTTTAGAACAACTGTGATATAGGTAAGTGGAAGCAGATATCATATTCAAAGAAAGGTAACTGCAAACTCAGGATGCCAGAAGAGTAAAAAAATGTTTTTAATGATCCAAGAGAAAATAACGTTTAGCCTGAAATTATTTACCCACTCACACTATCAACTGAATGTAAGCAAAAATTGAAAAATTGATCAGACAAGAAAATTCTCAAAAAAAAAAAAAAAAAAGCACCCTCCAATGTTTGATTTGCTCTACAAAAATGGAGTATACAAAAAAAGGAGAATTCTTAGGTCCAGAAAATAGTCAACAAAGCAGTGTTGTAAGGGGAGTTCCCAAGACAACATCTATGAAGAGGGTCTAGAACGTAGTTGTTCTGTAGTAGTTACTGTAACGACGAGATTGAAGAGATATCACAAACAAAACAAAACAAACAAACAAACAAAAAACCAGACCAAAAAGAAATAGAAACTTGATATATTAGATACAACTGATACATTTTTCATGTCAGTGGGTAGTTGCTTTTAAACTATCAATATAAAGATTTTTGGCAGAATTCTGAATATCAGCCTTAGGAACAAATTTATGACTAAGTTCTCAAAAGCAATTGCAACAGAAACAAAAACTAAACTAAAGAGCTTCTGCACAGAAAGAAAAAGGAGAAACTATCAACAGAGTAAATAGACAATCTATAGAATGGGAGAAAATATTCAGAAACTATGCATCCAGTAAAGGTCTAATACCCTGAATCTGTAAGGAACTTAACTGAGCAAGCAAAAAGCAAATTACCCCACTAAAAAATGGGCAAAGAACATGAACAGACACTTATCAAAAGAAGACACACAAATGGCCAACAAACATGAAAAATGCTCAACATCCCTAATCATTAGATAAACACAAATCAAACCCACAAGAAGATACCATCTCACACCATTCAGAAAGGCTACTATGAAAACGCAAAAAAACCAGCAGATGCTGTTAAGGTTGTGGATAAAGGGAATGCTTATACACTGTTGGCAGGAATGTAAATTAGTTCAGCCACTGAGGAAAGCAGTTTGGAGACTTCTCAAGGAACTCAGAACTACCATTTGACCTAGCAATCCCATTACTGAGTATATATCCCAAAGAAAATGAGTTGTTCTGCCAGAAAGGCACATGTACTTGTATGGTCATGGAAGCACTATTCACAATAGCAAAGACATGGAAGCAACCCAGGTGCTCATCAACAGCAGATTGAATTTTAAAAAGTGGGTATATAGACATCATGGAATACTACATAGTTATAAATAAGAATAAAATCATGTCCTTTGCAGAAACATAGATGCCACTGGTGGTGATTATCCTAGGTGAATTAACACAGAAACACAAAACCAAATGCTACATGTTGTCACCTGTAAGTGGGAGCTAAACACTGGATACTCATGAACATAATGATGGCTAGAGGGAGAGATTACTGGAGCAGGGAGGGGGCAGTGGGGCAAGAGTTGAAAAACCAGGGCCGCGCGCAGTGGCTCAAGCCTGTAATCCCAGCACTTTGGGAGGCCAAGGCAGGTGGATCACGAGGTCAAGAGATCGAGACCAGCCTGGTCAACATGGTGAAACCCCGTCTCTACTAAAAATAGAAAAAATTACCTGGGCATGGTGGCGCGTGCCTGTAATCCCAGCTACTCAGGAGGCTGAGGTAGGAGAATTGCCTGAACCCAGGAGGCGGAGGTTGCGGTGAGCCGAGATTGTGCCATTGCACTCCAGCCTGGGTAACAAGAGCAAAACTTCGTCTCAAAAAAAAAAAAAAGAAAAAGAAAAAGAAAAACCATTGGGTATTATGCTCAGTACCTGGGTGTTAAGATCATTCATACCCCAAACCTCAAGGTCACACAGGTAACAAACTTGTACATGTACCCCTCGAATCTAAAATGAAAGTTTAAAAAAAGATTTTTGGAGGGTAAATAATATTAGATATAAAGAAAGTAAAGCAAACATAATTATAATAACAGCAATAATAAACAATAATTAGCTCAGGAAATCAAAGTCATAGAAGAAAGGAAATGTAAATTATAATAAATTACGTACTCATTTATAAATAATGTTTATGTGGTTGCAGCAATATAAACAATTTGTATTCATTTTACCAAAAATTGGGGTTAGAAGAGTGCTAGATCTTTATCTTTTAAACTTAGGATGAAAAAAGTAAAGTCTCAAATCAGTACCTCTGTAAGTGGCACTAAAATGGTTAAGAGATATGACAGTAGTCTTTTTTCTTTTTTAAGAGAGGGTCTTATTCTGTTGCTCAGGCCAAAGTACAGTAATATAATTCACAGCTCACTGCAGCCTACACCTCCCAGGCACAAGTGATCTTTCCACCTCAGCCTCCTGAGCAGTTGGGATTAGAGGCATGGGCCACCACACCCAGCTAAGACATTAGAGTCTAGAAGAGATAGCTAAAAAGAATACAAAGTGTTTATCTCTGGGGAAATGAACCAAGAACTACTAGGAGAGGTAGAATGAAGGACTTCTGTGTTTGGTCTTTTAAAACTGTGTGGTCTCTTAGTCTATTTGGGCTGCTATAACAGAGGACCATAAATTGGGTGGCTTACAAATAACTAAATTTTATTTCTCATAGTTCTGGAGGCTGAGAAGTCCAAGCAACAGATTCAGTGTCTGGTGAGGGCCTGTTTCCTGGTTCACAGACCAGAACCACCAGTTGTATCCTCACAGGTGGAAGGGGCAATGAGCTCTCCAGGGCCTCTTTTATAAGAAGACTAATGGCATCTCCACCCTCATGACCCAATCACCTTCCAAAGCCTCCAGTCCCTAATACTATCACCTTGTGGGGTGATAGGATTTCACCGTATGAATTTAGGGGACACAAACATTTAAGCCATAGCATACACATATGCTACTTTAATAAAATTCTAAAATAAGGTCTGAACTATTTAAAAAGTTGTGAGCCACACTCAGATAATTATTATAGTCTCTTCTATTCTAGAAAATAGAGCTACACACAGCAATATAGTGATCATTTTTACTGCTAAGAAACTTGAGGCTGAGCACAGTGACCTACACCTGTAACCCCAGCACTTTGGGAGACTAAGGTGGGTGGATCATGAGGTCAGGAGGTCAAGACCAGCCTAGCCAAGATGGTGAAACCCTGTCTCTAATAAAATACAAAAATTAGCCTGGCGTGGTGGTGGGTGCCTGTAATCCCAGCTATTCGGGAGGTTGAGGCAGAGAATTGCTTGAACCTAGGAGGCGGAGGTTGTAGTGAGTTGAGATTGCGCCACTGTACTCCAGCCTGGGTGAAGAAGCAAGACTCTGTCTCAAACAAACAAACAAACAAACAAACTTGAACTATAAGTTCCCACATCTTTAAAATTCATATTGATTACCTGAGTTATTTTTTTTTAATTGGGAAAGACTAATAAACCATCCAGTGGTAGATATTATCTGTCATCTAAGACAAATGAATGTTTGTTAATTATGCTTAAAATACAAGTATAAATAACTTTACCTCAACTACATAAAACAAATATTTGATGCATACTGAAAAACAGAGATATCTCAATAAGATTTCTGTTTTTCTTCCCTCTCTCTCTTTTTTCCTCCCTCCTTTTCTCTCCCTTTCTCATTTCCTTCTTTTTTGTTTTACATGTCTAATTTTTTTTTTTTTTTTAAAGACACGATTTCACCATGCTGGTCTTGGAACTCCCGACCTCAGGTGATCCGCCTGCCTTGGCCTCCAAAGTGCTTGGATTAAAGGCATAAGCCACCACGCCTGGCCAAATTTTTAAATTAAATTAAATTTAATTAATTTATTTTTTTTAGATGGAGTTTCACTCTTATTACCCAGGCTGGAGTGCAATGGCACGATCTCAGCTCACCGCAATCTCTGCCTCCTGGGTTCAGGCAATTCTCCTGCCTCAGCCTCCTGAGTAGCTAGGATTACAGGCACGTGCCACCATGCCCAGCTAATGTTTTTTTGTATTTTTAGTAGAGACAGGGTTTCACCATGTTGACCAGGCTGGTCTCGATCTCTTCACCTCATGATCCACCCGCCTCAGCCTCCCAAAGTGCTGGGATTACAGGTTTGAGCCACCGTGCCCAGCCTTAAATTTTTTTATTTTTAAAACTTGACTGGATATGATATTTTCCTTATAATAGAGAAACATCTATTAGTTTAAAACTTATTTTACAATAAAATATAAACATATACAATTTTATATGTAACATAATATACAGACACAAAATGGAAATAAGACAATAACACATTAAATTTTAATAATGATTACCCTCTCTGGTGGGATAAGAGGCTTCTTCTGCCTTCTAATTTTCTTTATTCTTTTCTTTTCTTTTATTATTTATGTATTAATTCAATTTTTTGTAGAGACACAGCCTTGCTGTGTTGCCCAAGTCTCAAACTCCTGGCCTTAACCAGTCTTTCTGCCTTAGCCTCCTATAGTGTAGGTACTGCAGGTGTAAGCCACCACACCTGGCCATTCCCCTTCTAATTTTCTATATTTTTCAAACATTAGTATCAATATTTTAGGACTTCTATGGTATTAAGTGCTGGCAGCTTCTTTAAATTTAACCCAAACTACTTTATGACAGGCAGTAAGAATGTGTGAAGGGCTGCTTTATGCGGATAGTCCATAGTAAGTATATTTGGGAATAAGGCTAGGAAGGGGATAATTCCTACAATTTTAATCCTTTCTACTGCTTCCCATTGCATGGTTTTAAGCCTTGTGGTCCTGATGGTATTTACAGCATCTCCAGTTTCAGGAATGGGTCCTGGTGTGTTAAATTGTTTTAGGGTAATCCTATCTCCTTTAGCACCTTGATTGGTTGAAAAGTAGACTGACCCAGGGCTGAGCTAATCAGTGCATGACATCCCTGGCCAAACTCATTGGTCAGGAGTGGTCCAATCTCCTTAGGGGCTGGAATTTTGGTTGAGGGAAAAGCATCCTCTCTCATTCTGTACATCCTGGAGGCTACCTTGAGAAGCTAGACCAGAGGCAAATACAAAACATAGTGGAGGGTACAACAGAAAGAATCATAGAAAAGCATTGTGTCCTGTTTGAATGAGACCTGACACCAGTTGCAATGTCAAGACGTTTCACTTACCTGAAACAATAAATCACCCCTATCGTGTCAAACCAAAGTATTTTACCTGATAACACAGAGAACATATTGAGTGTTTCTTATGTATTTTATGTACCAGCCATATTATACACATTACTTCCTATTATCTACACAAAACAATGCTGCTAGGCTTTACTATTCCTTTTTTGTTTGTTTTTTGAGATGGAGTTTCATTCTTGTTACCCAGGCTGGAGTGCAATGGCGTGACCTCGGCTTACTGCAACATCTGCCTCTCAGGTTCAAGTGATTCTCCTGCCTCAGCCTCTCAAGTAGCTGGAATTATAGGCGCTTGCTACCATGCTGGGCTAATTTTTGAATTTTCAGTAGAGACCAGGTTTCACCATGTTGGCCAGACTTGTCTCCAACTGCTGATCTTGGGTGATCCACACACCTTGGCCTCCCAAAGCGCTGGGATTACAGATGTGAGTGACCATGCCCAGCCATGTTTTATTACTCTTATTTTAAAATCAGGAACTAGTGATGTGATGTTGGTGAACCACCCAAGGTCATATACCAAGCAATAGTTTTGCTAATTTTTTATTTTGTTAAGAACTTAAAAAAAAATCACCTTTTGTCATAACAATTTTACAAAAGGAAAAACATTATAATAAAAAATTCAGATGACCTTAGTCCGAGAATAAAAGACAGCTCTTGAGAAAGGACTTTTGCCATCCCTACACAGATATTTTCTTCTGGACGGGAAAAACTTCATTTATATGTGGGTGCCAGGCCAGCTGCATAAAACGTCATATTTTGATTCAGCAGGAACTGAGCAAGGTCTGGAAATGTGTTTTTTGAAACGAACTGCAGGTAATTCTGACAGGTAGCCAGGATGGGGAACTACTATTCTGGGAGACATAAAGTGTGCTTCCACTGAAACAGGTACTTTTGCCTGCTTTCTCCAGAAGTTTCTTTCCTGTTCTCCAATCTGCTTCTATTTGCATTTCAGGCTGTATTCATCACCTTGGCAGATCTATGAATCCTGTCTCTTCCAGTCCACAGTTCTGTTAACTAAACATTACTCCTCTTTCTCTCATTGCCTCAGTGATTACATTCCAGTTTGACTATTGTTTTCTTATTCAGAACTATCCAGGGAAGAAAAGACTTCTCTCTGAGCCATTAACCACAAACTCAGAGAGGCAATAGTGGCAGGACTATTTCCAAAGCCCTCAAGCTGAGACTTTCCTGGAAGGTGGAGAGTAATTCAACCTGATAAAAGATAATTTACGATTGTAACCTTTGTCAATAATTTTATTTGAATATATTATATTCCTTGGGAGAATATTAGATTGCACTTTGGGAATAGATTTAATGATTCCTATGAGCTGATGATAATCATGATAATAAGGTCTATGTAACTAAAAAATTGTTTGAGAGTTGATTGACACTTTGTGTTCTTTTTTCACCTTCAGTTTCCAACAGCCAGAGACTTATTATGTTAATTCCTAGAGCCCAGCTGT
The DNA here is from genome assembly GCF_048565385.1 of Saimiri boliviensis. Classification (NCBI taxonomy): domain Eukaryota; kingdom Metazoa; phylum Chordata; class Mammalia; order Primates; family Cebidae; genus Saimiri; species Saimiri boliviensis. The sequence continues at coordinate 83,061,615 of NC_133453.1, forward strand.
TGTTCACTTTCCCTGTTTTTCTTTTTCTCTCTAGCTCTTTCTCTGCCCTCTCTCCTCCTTCCTCTGCACCTTGCTTCTGCTACTGACATTTCTAGCATCCATCTCTCATTCAGTTTACCTTTCCAAGGTGAGGAGATCTAATTTTGTTGTTGTCATTACCCAATATGGTGAGTTCTTATTGGGCAAATTCGGGTTCAGGTACTGATTTCTTGGCCTGGTCAACAATAATCAGGGTAGAGGACTAGTTTCACTGCAAGCATTCAGCCTCTTTTCTCCAAAGGTTTTAGTAGGCCAAGTGTAGCTGAAAAATCTTCTGGGGCTCTATAACCCGTTGAGTACAATCTAGCTTAGCAAAATGCTGAAAACTCCCCAGGCAAGGGTTAGCTAGTGAGGGAGAGAGAGAGAGAGGAGAGAGGAGAGAGAAAAAGAGAGAGAGAGAGAGAGAAGAGAGAAAGAGAGCGAGAGAGATCATATGTGTGAGCAAAACAAGACATTCTAAGTAATGACTGCTCTCTCCTTTTTCTTTAACATAGAGAAATGTCTAGGTTTTCTCGGTCACGTATGGAGAGAAAGCCCAGACAGAAATTTATTTGCTCCTTTAGCAATTTCAGAATGAATGCCCAAAGTCATGAGAACTTCATTCCCTGCTTCCACATTGTCTTTATGTCATGGCCCTTGCTGACCTCTAGTCTTCTCTCACTAATCTACATATACAGAATGCCCAGTTATAACAAATTATTGGCAGTTTTCTGATTTTTTAATACACTTAATCAGAAGCAGCTCTCTCTATGCCTTTTCAACCTTTCTCAACTTTATTACCTGGTCAGCTTCTGTTTGAATTTAACATAAGCATGAGCTCCTCCACGACACTTCATGAGTGTGCTTGTTAGCTCGCTGTGGCTGGCTCTATTCCTTGCCATCACAAAAACCATTCACCTTTCCACTATTTCTTTTTTTCTTTTCTTCTTCTTCTTCTTTTCTTCTTCTTTTTCTTCTTCTTTTTCTTCTTCTTCTTTCTTCTCCTTCTCCTTCTCCTTTTCCTTCTCCTTCTCCTTCTTCTTCTTCTTCTTTCCTTCTTCTTCTTCTTCTTCTTCCTCTTCCTTCTTCTTCCTCCTCCTCCTCCTCCTCCTCCTATTCTTTTTGTGTGTGTGTTTTTTGAGACAGACTTTTACTCTGTTGCCCAGGCTGGACTGTGGTGACACAATCTCGGCTCACTGCAACCTCTGCCTCCCGGGTTCAAGCAATTCTCCTCTCAGCCTCCCAAATAGCTGGGATTACAGGCATGTACCACCATGCCTGGCTAATTTTTGTACTTTTCGTAGAGACAGGGTTTCACCATGTTGGCCAGACTGGTCTCGAACTCCTGACCTCAGATGATCCACCCACCTTGGCCTCCCAAATTGCTGGGATTACAGACATGAACCACCATGCCTGGCCACCTTTCCACTCTTTAAAGTGGAGCCCCCATTTGTTCAAATATCAGGCAAGGATTTTAGTTCTCAGGAAAGATAGCTTCAGCAGCTGGTCTAGGTCTAGGAACTGTCATGTGAAAAATTGAGAGGCAATAAGATGTAAAGGAAAATTTGTCAGAGGAGTCCAAGGAAGGGTTTTTCTCTCCTTGATAAGAGAATACCAGCATAAAGAGAAACTCACCTGTCCATACCACCTCCTGCTTCTAGCATACTTGACCTAGGAGAAGCACACTTGCTATGACAGGTGTGCTAGGACACTTTTGCACTGCTGCTATCTTTCTACTTTTACAGGAAGGCCAATGGAATTGCAGAGATGGCACCCTTTATGTCATTGAGCCACTTAGCCCCAGTTTTTGGAAGTACTGCTCACTATTTCGTTGCTTACAATTGAAAGCATTCCTAACTGTTAACCTCCTCTGTGTGCATAAATGCAATCACTGAAGTATCCCTGTCATGTCCTCAGAATCAGTTTTGCCTGAGAGTGAAAACATCCTCACTCTTAAACAGTACCATATTATTGACAACAGGAAAACATCTATAATTGGTGTATATTTGGACACATACTTACTATGCCAATAAAAATAAGACAGCTACACTGGCAAAAAGATCTCATGCTGTCTTTGAGTTGTAGAGATTAGTATAAACCCATATTGACCAAGCAAATTGTCTTTGCAGTATGCCTGCATACAGAAATACAAGAAGGAAAACTTCTTTCAGCTGAGTAGAAATAAAAATAATTTCTGATCTAATGATTTTCATAGTCTCCCAATAAGAAGACCAAACCTCACATTATGAGAGCCAAAAAGCATCCATCATCAGCTATATATGTTTCTTGGTCTACATTATTTCTGTCCCAGACACTGGAAGTCTGGACTTCTCCCAGAGAAGAGAACTGTCATCCTGTCACATGATTGCAATTGGCAAGTCTTACCAAGAAAGTTTGGCAGATCCTTAGAACAGGACTAACATATGTTTTATATATGTGTGGGTAGGTGTATATATAGCCATCCATCTACATACATATATGTATACTTATTTATTTATAAGCTCTAGTTAAAGTTAGAAAAATTAATTTGGATGCATATGGATAAGTCACACAAATTAGCACTAGTTTAAAAGGAATTAGTATAATCCTAAAAGAAGTCATTTTGATTTTGTTAAAGTAAAAATGCCAATGCAAATTTTAAAAGCGGAACATCATGTTAATAACTTTTATCTTTAGATTATTGCTCATTTAGAGCAATGATTCACTCACTCATGCAACAAGTGTTTATTAAACACCAACTACAAAGACACATAAGACACAAAGTCCTTGCCCTTGTGAGTCCTATGGTCTAACTGTAGACACACACACACACACACATACACACACACACACACACAATCATTCATTCATTCATTCACTCAAAGATTATCGAGGACTTTCTATGCTTGTCATGTGTGCTGAGAATGCAGAGGTGAAAAGGCAGAAGACACTTGCATTCCAGAGCTTATGTAATATGGGGAGAGGTGAAGAAAAACAGTAAACAAACATCAACATATATACATATAGAAGAGTAATAAATGCAATGTAGAGACTTCAAATTGGATAATATGATGAAAGTAACTGGGCAGCTACTTTAAAATGGGTGGACAAGGAAGACTCCTCTGGGAAAACATTTAAGCTGAGACACAGGAGACCACTGGATGGGGATGGAAAGTAAAGTGAGAGTCTTTTTGGTATCATTATTATTGTTTTAGTTGTTAGTATGTGTGTGTGTTTAAGAAAGGAATTATTAGAACTGGTGTAAAACAATGGGAGTGATTGAGGAGAGAAGTGATGATTCAGGAGAAAATGAGCAGAGAATTAAGAAACGAAGCACATAATAAGGTGAGGGGGCATGAATTCCAGAGTAAAACCAGAGCGTGTGCCAGTGACAGCAGCAGAGTCAGTTACTCTACAATAAATTAAGCAGGCAGAAAATAGATACAGAGTGAAGAGGGTAGATAATTTTTGATTGGGAAGGTGAGGGAATTCTTGTCAAACTACTTCTATTTTCTCAACGATTTATGAAGCAATGTTATAAGCTGAGAGTATGAACAGTAAAATGGGTCAGAAGATTTAAGGAGTTAAGACATGAGGTAAAATTATCATTTTGGAAAGTGGGATGCAAAAGTCCTACAGGACTAATAAGATTGCTCTTACCCACTTGAGATTTATAGCCAGAATTTAAAGTGATGCTAGCCAGCATAATTCCTGTGTCTTCACCAGTGTTCATTTGTGTTGGTGCATAGGGACCATTGGGCATAAGACGGTAGCCGCTCAGCAAAGGTGAAGGAGGGTGGCAGAGGCAAGGGAGTGAATAGTGTTATCAAACAGTGGCTTCATAATATATTACAGTCTAAGGTAAGTGGATAAGGAAGGGAGTACCTGAAAAGGCCATATTGATAGTGACTGAGTCATAAGCTCAACAGATTAGAAAGTCTTAATAAAGACAAGATATTGTTTGTATAGATACTCGTGGTTTAGTGAGCTTTTAGGATAGAGACAATAGTCAAAGAATGGGATACTTGTACTTGAGATACTGGAGATGATGGACTTACTGGTGACTACAAGTGTGAGAAAGTCACAAGTATGACCCTAGATAGGAGTGGGAGCTGATGGTGGGTGAAGAATAACATAATTCTGTTGTAAAGCGAGAAGATCCGGAAACTGGAGTCCAAGATATTAGATAATATTATCTGGGTGGGCATTGAAGTCAGGAAGAAGGAAGTGAGTGAGAATAACATCAGAAAAATAATGAAAAATCCCCAATGAGCCAGGTGCTAAATTTATTAAAGAATGAAGGTAACTGAATTCTCTAGATGATAGCGGCAAGGAAGGGGAGTAGGTACCAAAGTCTGATGACACAGGGGCCAGGTGCGATGACTCAGGTCTGTAATCTCAGCACATTGGGAATCCAAGGTCCAAGGCAGGAGGACTGCTTGAGGCCAGGAGTTCAAGATCAGCCTGGGCAACATAGTGAGATCTCATCTCTACAAAAAAAAAAAAAAAAAAAAAAAAAAAATTCTGATGGCACAACTTTAACAGAGCCTGGAGTTTTGAAGGATGCAGGAGGAGAACAGGTCAGAAAATGGCACTGGAGAACAAGAAAAGCACTCACCCCAGAACTGGGTCTAGTTAGGTAGGATGCAAAAGAACAGATTCCACTGCATATGACTGCAAGAGAATTTATTTCAACAGGGTAGAGCTATGCTTTACCTAGAGCAAGAAAGCAAAGGGAACATTCAAAGATGATGTTGAAGATGCAGTCACATTTGTTGATGACGAACTGTCAGCTGTAGATGGCTGAGTGGAAGGGCTTGGGATGGCAGAAGTGAAAGATTAGGTCAGATGAACGGATATAGATAGCAGTGCAAGAAAGAATATCTAGGATAGGCATCAGCATATTGTTTAAATAAAGGAACAGGTAGTAAATATTTTAAGCTTTGTGGGTCACATGGCCTCTGTTTCAAGTACTCAACTCTGCCTTTTACTTTACAAATTTTTATTTACTTATTAATTATTTAAAGCATCAGTAAGCATCTGTGGGTCTTGGACCCCAGCAGGGAGATTGAACAGTTGGAGAGTCTAGCATGAGGAAGTAACTGCTTGAGCTAAAGCCAACCTTCTGTGTTTTTTAGAGTGAAAGCAGTCATAGACGATATGTAAAGGAGTGGATATAGTTGTGTTCCAGTAAAACTTTATTTACAAAAGTGGGCAGTGGACTGAATTTGACTGATTTGACTCTGTAATAAGCATAGCTGGTAATGGAGCTTGAGTTTCTGATGATCAGTGAGGTAGAAGGCAGAAACATGGTTAAAATCGGAGTATTTGATACTTTCCTGGAGAAGGAGGATTGCCCATTAAGAAGGAAGCTATGAAGCTACCAAACATCTGCCGCTCCCACATGTGGTAGATACAAAAAGACCTTGACCTGGAACTGCTGTGACTTTTTGACAAGGAGCAGGAATTTTGGTGAGAATATCTTCTTTTGAGAGGCCCAGTGTAATACAAGATGGTAAGTGGCTCTCATCTAGAGCCTTGGGATCATCTCTTTCCCAGGATGATCGGTATTGTTGATTCCACTCAGTTGACTACAACTAGGAGGGAAAGGACAAGCTACACTTTTTAAGGAAGGAAGACACAAGTGCTGTTCGATATGGGAACAGGCAAGATTTTCTTACTCAGTTCGTGTATATATCCTAAAACACAATCGCTAAGGAGGTTAATTTGGCTTTCCCTAACATTTAAAAATGATTCTGCAGTTTTCAATCAAGCAGACTTTTAGATTTTGTGAGATAACAAATTGTCTCTTTGAGAGACTGGTGTTTTGCACCAGACAAACTTCAAGTCACTTGTCAGTCATTATGACAGAGGCTTGAACTCAACCTGTACTAACAGTTTTAAAAGATCCCTGGATTGAATTTACTTCAAAGGCTAAGTAAACTTTGCACTTGGAGATGGCTTCTTGGATGCCTATTATTAATGATTCTTAAGTAACAGGTGTTCACCCCCATTTCTGAAAGACTTTTAACTCCCAGATCATTAATTATCCCCTACAAAATTGGTCTACATTTTTGGTCCAATTTGATATTTTGTTGATATTATTAAAACAGCTTAATAATAAACTGTTGATATTATAAAAACAGCTGTTTTAATGATACTGTTTTTCTGATATTATTAAAACTTCATCAAATGTTTAAATTATTTCCTGATAATAAGCAAGGTTGTAATTTATGGAATGATATGAACTCTTTTAGACCCCTGGAGTATAATTTGGCATGCTTTTCTAGCAATCTGAAGGTATCTAATATTTTCTTGATAGTAAATTAGCATTAGGATGCTGGTTTATTGCTTATAACTTGTGAAATTTCTGTTATAGTGACGACACAAGAAGTGGACCCATCTTTTAAGAGAATACTTCACTTGATTTTAACTGAAGAAAAACACAAAAATGGTTTAGTACAACTAAAGTACATTAGTGTGCAAATCTTTTTTCCTGACTGGAGCTATTTCTGCTTTATAGGAAATATATATTCTATCAAACACATTTCATGGTGATTGAATAAAACTCTACATTGATTTAGCAATGATTATATACAAAGTCTGTGCTATACACTGTTGGGGAAACAAAGCTGAATAAGGCTTGAGGCTTTACATATCCTTGGTTTACTTAGCTTTACATTTCCTTTGTATAGGGTGCAAGTATTCCTACATGTAAATATATATAACCTATATTTGAGACCAATAAAAAGCAATGTTGGAATTCTATAATATCAGCTAAATAATAATAGCAGTTCATAATTATTGGACCTTTCATATTACTTAACACTAATGAATTTACTTCTCACAACAACCCAATGAAGTGGGTACAATAATCCTATCTTAGAGGTAAGTAAATCATCACTGACAGCTAGTAAGGGACAGAGTTTAGTTTCAAAACTAGGTCTGTCCGACTGCAAAGCCCTTGATCTTAATCTCTATCTCATTATGTTTCAGAAACACACATTTTAAGCTGGGTAGAATCAATAAGTAAAATCCAGTTATTGTAAAATATGGATTTTTGCCATTCTTGACAGACAGAAAGATGTGACATTTCAACTGCTGGCAATAGGTCTTTAAGAGTTCTTCTTCAAAATGCAAATCGGCATTCCTAACAGGAAAACATATTTTAAAAAGTAAATACTTTTAGGCTCTTAACTTGCGTGCCCTTGCAAAATCTTAAAAGAATTGGATAAAGAACAGGTAAGTTTGGAATAACAGGTATGGAATAAGGGACAGGCAAACTTGATGGGAGGTGGGTAGGGAGAATGGCTTTCAGGAAATACACAGCATAAAGGAACTGAGTATCTGTGGTGGGAACTCCTAAATAGAGACAAGGTGGAAATAAAAGCTAAGACAAGATTTTATAGCCTCATAATTTTGCATAAGGCCAATATTGCTGCCTCTAAAAAAAAATCCAATGGTATACCATTAGCAAGTAAAATCAAATTAACTTGTATAAATTTAAAAATGTAGTAGCTGCCCTAAGCAGTGATTGAGATATAATATCTATTGTCAAAGAGCTTATAATCAAGGAAGCATTTTTTCCCTCTTTCACACCTATTTGTTCTACAATTCTTTACATAATGTTAGATTTTACCCATGATCACCTGTAAAATGGTTCTGAATCAGCATTATACCCAGAACAGGGCTGCTAATATATAATCAATTACTAATTAGTTCTGTTTCTCCTTTTCATTGCAATCACATTCTTAAGAGTGTAACAGTCATCAATATATGACTCATTCATAAAACATAAATGCAATTTTAGTTAAAGCTTTGTTGCCATCATTGTAATGCTAATAATTGCAGAAATGAAAAGGATAATAATAATAAGGCTGAATGGTCTTAGGGTTAGATATGAGTCTAAAAATGATATCTTCATGATCTGCGTTTATCCTACATCAATCATTTTGCATCAAATTTGTTCAATTTACATATCAAAAATAGATTTTTCTGTCAGCAAAGTAAGATCAGTCTTGTATCTGAAAATCAAGCACAGCTTGTACATCATCATTAACCATAAAGACTCTGAAATCAGAACTTAGCTGCCAATTTTGTTGATGATGCATAAGACAAAATCGAGTACAGCTGGCTCTTCTGTCCTGTGCTAGCTCTGCAGTACTGACATTAGTGAAAAATCTGTTTGTTTTTTGTTTCAGGAAATTAAAAAGCTATGACTAAAATGAAGCAGAGAGAACATATATATCTGGGTAATAACCAGGTGCCATTTTTATTTTTAATTTTTTCTTGCAGGTTCATTTGATTATTGCAACACTACTTGAATTTGACCAATTGTAATGATCACAAATAATATATATTTTTTTAAAAAAAACCTACTAGAGTAGTCTTTTTTAAAATAAATGGGGACTAAACAATCCAAATTATTCATATTTATTTATTTTTTATTATCTCCAGTAATGGGTATAAGCAACATATTTTTTTAAGTAATTTTTTTTTTTTGATACAAGTCTTACTCTGTTGCTCAGGTTGGAGTGCAGTGGTGCAATCATGTTTCACTGAAACCTCGACCTCCTGGGCTTAAGCGATTCTCCCACCTCAGCGTCCCGAGTAGGTGAGACTACAGGCAAAAATCACCACACTTGGCTATTTTTAAACTTTTTGTGTAAAGACAAGGTCTCTTTAGGTTGCCCAGGCTAGTCTTGAACTCCTGGCCTGAAGCCATCCTTTCACCCAGGCCTCCCAAAGTGTTGGGTTACAGGTGTGAACCACCTCTCCCGGCCATCCTTTATAATTTAAAGTCCATCATAAGTAACTACAATATTCTCAGTGATTCCTTCTACTAGAGTCTCTATAAGCAAATTTTACGTTTAAAAATAGATTTAAGTGCTGACATGTCAATTGGATTTTCAGGATGGTACTTTATATGATACTTTAAATGGTACTTTAAAGCCAAACTTTAAAGTCTTCATTGTAGAGAAGAAGTCAATTTCTAGATATTATCTTAAGATGATGAAATGACAGGATTGTCAATAAGGCAACATTAAGTTAACGGCATAAAACTAAAATTTGAATCCTTAAATCTATTGAAAGTTTGGTGAATCAAGAAGATCCTTACCTCTTTTCTCATCAAGCATGAACTGTGCTATTCCAGCTCAGTTAGAGTGAGGATTGCATACACATTAACCACCACCACTTCGGGAAATTCTGTGAAAGCAATCTTGAAGAAATTTAGTTTGAAGACACAAAAAGATGAGAGTAAGAGAGGAGATAAGAGTAATATAGTTTTGAAAACTGAAAAGGAGATGAATGAACCCTGACTGCCTTTACAGATCCCAGAGAGTGAAAACCAAGTTGGTAATGGCGAAAGCTGAGAGGCATCTCCATTAATACAAGAGAATCCTTAAAAGTTTCAAGAAATGGTAAGATAAGATAATTCTGGAACTGAAAATGAAGGAAGAATGACCACTGCTAAAATAGGAAGAGTAGGTGAAAGCTGACTCAGATGTAGTCATCTCCTTATTCTCTTTCTCAGCTGCATGCCAGTAGGAGATTGACTCTCCTAGTTTGGTCATAAGTCTGTGGTTTTATTTTCTGGAGAAATGTACAGTACTGCTTCTGGACTGAGGAAGGACAGCAATATCTGAAGACCTGAATATTCCGTTGAAAGCATCCTCTTATTCCCCTTTCCACACTCAGCATCCAGGACACTCCTGTCTCTAGAGCCAGATCTCTACCCTTGAAAGAGAAGATAGGTAGATTTTTCTTTGGTAACCCGACCAGCCTAAGTGGAAAGACATGACTGCTAACAAGGATATCCAACAAGCACTCTTTCCAGATCATCTTGCAGTAAACCTCAAGGTTACTGAGCCTCATAGGCATGCAGAACCCCCAATCAGCTTTTTAGTTTCCATTGTGAAGAGCAGAAAATCAAGAAGCACAAGAAATCTGAAGTACAAGAAAACTTCAAACATGGAAAAGAGGCACCAAAGTAAACAATCAAATGCAATTTGAGGAAATGGCTACCATGCGGAGAAAAACAAATTTTAAAAATGTGCACATACATAGATTAATATACATATATACACATATATATCGTTCACATCTTTAGAGAATTAAGAAAAGATATTACAGCCTTGATAGAAAAAACTATAAAAATGGAACACAGAACAAGAGAACTCTTGAAAAATAAAAATATATACAATAGCACACATAAAAATATGATACACTCATGTTCACTGCAGTATTATTTACAATAGCCAAAATGCAGAAGCAACCCAAGTGTCTGTCAAGAAATGAATGAATAAAAAAATATGATATAGTTGTAATTGGTATCCATGGGGCAGAACTGGTTCCCAGGGACCTCTCAAGGATTCCAAAGTCCATGGATTCTCAAGTCCTTTATATAAGACAGTGTAAGTCAAATGCAGTGGTACACACCTGTAGGTCCAGCTACTTGGACTGGAGGCTGAGGCTGGAGGATCGCTTAAGCCTAGGAGTTGAGGCTACAGTATGCTATTAATATGATTGTTCCACTGTGTTCCAACCTGGGCAACAGAGAGACCTCGTTTTTAAAAGAAAAAAATTAAAAATTAAAATAAAACATAAAATGGCATAGTATTTGCATATAAACTACACAGTCTTCCAGTATACTTTAAACAATTTCCAGATTACTTATAGTACTTAATACAATGTAAATGCTATGAAAATAGTTACTATACTGTATTGTTTAGGAAATAGAGACAAAAAAAACCAAGTCTATACTGTTCAGTACAAATGTCATTGTTTTTTGAATATTTTTTATCTGGGATTGGTTGAATCTAGATGTGGAACTCACAGATATGGAAGCCCAACTGTACATAGTGGAACATTATTGAGCCTTTAAAAAGGCAAAAAATTCTAACACATGCTACAACATGGATGAATCTTAAAGACATTATGCTAAATGAAATGAGCCAGTCACAGGAGCACAAATAGTGTATGATTTCACTTACAGGAGGTACATAGAGTAGTAATCAAATTCACAGAGACAGAAAATAAAATGCGGGTTGCCAGGGGCTGAGGAAGAGGGGAATTTGAAGTTTTTCTTCAATTGGTGCAGAGTTTCAGTTTGGGAAGATGAAAAGGTTCTGGAGATACATGGTAACAATGGCTGCACAACAATGTGAGTGTACTTAATAAGCCACTGAACTGTATACTCAAAAATGGTTAAAATGACAAATTTTATGTGTATTTTGCCACATTAAAAATAAATAAAATTTAGAATGTATAAGAATGTAAGTTTGAAAATAAATTTGAGAAAATTTCTCTGCAAAAACAAAATGAGATGAAAAAGAGTAGGGAATAGAAAACCTGGAGACCCAGTCAAAGAGGTCCGTCATTTAAAAAAAAAAAAAAAAAAAAAGGAATTTCAAAAAGGGAAAAAAAAATTACAGAAGAAAATCATTCATGAGGTAATTTAAGAAAATTCCCAACAGGCACAGTGGCTCACGCCTGTAATACTGGCACTTTGGGAGGCCGAGGTGTGTGGATCACCTGAGGTCAGGAGTTCAAGACCAGCCTGGACATCATGGTGAAACCCCATCTTAAAAAAAAAAAAAAAAAAGAAAAAAGAAAATTCCCCAACCTGTAGTTTCCAGATTGAAAGACCAATGGATAAAAATCAAATCACCTTAAGGCATATCACTGGAAATTTTTAGGACACCGGGGACAAAGAGAAGATCATAAAATTTTCCAGAGAGGAAAAAATTGAGTCAGATATCACAATGAGGGGTGGGTGGGGTGGCTTACGCCTGTAATGCCAACACTTTGAGTGGCTGAGGTGGGTGAATCACTTGAGCCTAGGAGTCTGAGATCAGCTTAAGCAACCATGGCAAAACCTTCTCTCTACAAAAAATTGCCAAGCATGGAGGTTTGGGCCTGTAGTTCCAACTACTCAGGGGGCATGAGGCTGAGGCAGGAGCATCTTTTGATCCCGGGAGGTCAAGGCTGCAGTAAGCCTTGATTGTGCCACTGTACTACAGCCTGGGTAACAGACTGAGACGCTATCTCAACAAAAAAAGGAGATCACAATATCATTGGATTTGACAGCAAGACTGCAGCAATGCCTATAAATTTCTGGAAAAAAAAAAAAAAAAAACCAAAAAAAACTTCCCACCTAGAACTCTATTATTAGACAAATTATTAATCAGATGTTGGGGGGGGGCGGTGGTTAAGGAGAATAAAGAGATTTTCAGAAATGCAAAAGATCTCAAAAACTGTACTTCCCAGACACTCTTGCTTACTTTGAGGCTATTGGAAGATATATTTTGAGACTGAGAATGCATGTAAGGGAGTGGAGGGAGACAGAGAGACAGAAAGAACATAAAGAAAAAAAGGGTTACATGGATTGGAGGAAACAAGGTATCCTGCAGAAGTGGAAGGGGAAGGGAATCCTTAGAGGAAGGTTAGGATTACAGGGTGCTCATTCTTCACCAGGCATATGAGGCAAACTCTAGATTGGATCCTGTTAGAAATTTAGGGGATAAGGAAATGCAGGGTTATTTTTCTACAGCTCCCTTTCCTCTACACAGAACAGATGTGTATAGAGAAAACTGGTGGAATGTATTGTATCACATTAAATGATGATGATACATGAGGCAAGAAGAGAATATTTCTGTCTTAAATGGTTAAATGAATCATTTCAGCCAGCACCTTGGGAAGAACCTTGATTTCTGTAGACTACAATGCAGAAGAAAACACAAATTTGCATAAACAAATTAAATGACCCTATATGAACTTTCATGTGTGCACATAGGCATATGTGTAAGCTTGTGTGTGTGTGTGTGTGTGTGTGTGTAAGATCTCTGAAAGCATATATATGAAGTGGTAACATATATACTCCTGGGGAAAGTAAAAGTGTAGTTGGGCAAAGGGGGTATGAGGAATATGGATTTTTCTTAATTTTATCCTTTTCTTTCTTTGAATTTTTAAAATTACAGTTACAAAAGAATAAATTACGTTCTTTAAAAAATGACAATACATGGCTTTCATCAAGATATTTTACTTCTAAGAATTTATTCCAAAGAAATTCCTACCCATAAGCAAAATGATATAGGCCCAAGGATATCTTTGTCCTAGCAAAAGATTGGAAACAACCTAAGTTTCCATCTATTTGGTACTTAACTGTCCATCTACCTGGTACTGACATAAATTATGAGCATCTTGCAATGAAATAGTATGCAACCAGAAAACAATGTAAACTCTTTATGTGCTCATACTAACTATCCCCAAGATAAGTTATGAAAAGAAAATAGACAAGATTCATGCTCAAACATGTATGTGCTTCTATATAAATAGACTATCTCTGTAAGAAAATACAAACATTTTATAATATTGCTTTAGACTGGAAAGAACTGGATGGCAGGGGAACAAAATTAACATAGAAATTATTCTCTGTACACAATTTTGTATCATTTGAGTTTTGAGCATTTGAATGTGTTGCCTTTGAAAATCAAATTCAGTTATAATTTTGAATGTGGGACATTTTTAAATAGCCTAGATTATTTTCATCTCAATTCTTTCTTTTTTCTCTATGCAAAGCCAGTATGAAGATCTTTCATCTAATAATAAGACTCTGGTCGTAGTTCTGCAATGCTTAAGAAATAAAATCTGTTACTCCTGCTGGGATCAGAACAGTTGTCAGCATATGTGGGCAGCAGTGGGTGAAGAGTTCTTGAATGTAAGGCATATAATCTAAATACCAAAGTTGAATTATAAAGTCATTGTTGATATAGGAGAAATCTTATATCAATGATATTTATGAAGACATCTGTCATATAGTTATCTATGATACAGATGAGGACAAGACTCTATATACCAGCCCTATGCTATCCATTCTATCAAGATAGACCAGAGATACAAAAAGAGAGGGGTATTAGGAATTCCAACTAGATTTCAGAGCTATGTCTGGGTCCCTTTAAGATGTCACGTATTACTGGGATGGACATAGGGGGATGTCATTAGGTTCTGCATTTCTCTTCTATGTATTTATAACTGTGTCCATTATGTATATTAGAAATTCAGGCATAAACTTAACTTCAAATAACTACTTTTCAGAAAATTAAGTGGGCTGTGTGGGCCATAAAGACCCAGATGTAACTACGATGATATCGTGCAGAGATAAAGAGTCCCGCCTATGAATTCTACAACTAATGTGTCAGGACAAATCCATTTGTATCTAAAATTTGTATTCATGAACCTCGCCATGCTCTCTATCAGATGTCATATTACTATCTCTCTTCACCCAGATTCATTTAGGACCAGAAACATCTGACAGAATTAATTATAGAATTATTAAAGATGCATATCCTACAAGCCTTATTGATCACTATATGAACATTTACTTTCCCAAACAGAATTGACAGCTTTTCAAGGACATCACTACTTTTACTGTGGTACCATCTGTCTCAATACTGAAAACTTGGGTAATCTTTAAATGAGTAAATCTTTAAATGGAATCCTTTTAGCATGACAAATGACTTTAATGGCACTTCTTAATTGAATAAAATAACACATCTTTAACGGTTCTACAAAAGGCCTAATTCACTAGCTTTGAATACCTAAATCTTCAAATGAAAGGAATGACTTTCAACGGAAATTCTGAGGCCAATAAAGGGGCAGAAAGGTTTTTACAGGTGGTATTGGTACAGAACACTGGGAAGGGAAATGAGCCAGGGCTCTCTATTTGTTTTTGTTCTGTTTTGTTTTTGAGACAAGGTCTTGCTCTGTTGCTTAGGCTGGAGTGCAATGGTGAGATCATAGCTCACTGCAGCCTCGACCTCCCGGCTCAAGCAATCCTCCTGCATCAGCCTGTAGCTGGGACTATAGGCATAGCCATCATACCAGCTGATTTTTCTGTCTTTTGTAGAGATGGGGGTTTCTCCATGTTGCCCAGGCTAATCTAGAACTCCTCGCTCAAGTGATTTGCTTTCTTAAGCCCCACAAACTGCTGGGATTATAGGTGTGAGCCACTGCAACTGGCCTCAGGGCTCTTTAGATAAAAAGACAACCTTTAAAAAGAAGGTGTTCAGCAGGCACAGGCCAGGGCAAGGAGGAAGAGACCGATGACAAGAGGCAACATAGGTGCTCTTGCCAAATTCCAGGTAAGAAGCAATGAAAGTTAAAGGAAGAGGAAAGAAAGAGCCACTTTTTTTCCCCTTTGGTAGAAGTTGGAGGTGTGGGTTGTGTTTAAAGGTAGAATTGATAGGAAGCTCTGATGCCCTTGAGAACAAAGTTTTTTTTTTCTTCTTTTTTTGTTTTCCCCATCTGCTCCTGAGTTACCTAAGCATCCATAGCTCGTTTACAGTCCACATTTTCCTCCATGCTCCTTTGCAGGCTGATGCACATTTCCCTGCTACTTAATTCTCCCCAGTAGGATGTTGGGGCCACAACATTGGCCTTGGGGAGGTGCAGTGTGCAGAAGGTTACACTTCCCTATGTTGGAAAAAAAGCTGTCCACTAAATCCACAGTCCCCTACCTTTTTGGCACTGGGGGCTGGTTTCATGGCAGACAATTTTTCCATGGACCTGGGGTCGGGGGCATGATTCAAGGAGATTACATTTATTGTGTGCTTCATTTCTATTAGTATTACATTGTAATATACAATGAAATAATTCTACAACTCAGCATAGTGTAGAATCAGTGGGAGCCCTGAGCTTGTTTTTCTGCAACTAGATGGTCCTTCATGAGGAGTGCACAACCTAGATCCCTTGCATGCACAGTTCACAATAGGGTTCATACTCCTATGAGAATCTAATGCTGCTGCTGATCTGATAGGAGGTAAAGTTCAGGCATACTGCCAGCAATGGGGAGTGGCTATAAACATAAATGAAGCTTTGCTGACTCTCCCTGCTGCTCACCTCCTGCTGTGCAGCCTGGCTCCTAACGGGCCAAGACCCTTGTTCTGTGGCCTGGGGGCTTGGGACCCTTGCACTAAATGAAACTTTCCCAGTAGTTAAAGAACAGCAAAAAACTTAAAATTTTCACAGAGACGCCCTTAAAAGTATACTCTGATTGCTAGTCAGGCTTCCTTGTACTTTCCTCTTTAAAAGAATCTTTTGTCTTTTCTCTATGGTATGTATCTTTACAACTTTATGGCAGTCTGTCTCATAGAGGGTCCCGCCCCTTTTCTCAACCAGTGCAACGCACATGACATTGTATTTAGCAATACCTTTCCCAAAGTCTAAGGCAGGGAGTCTAAAATAATGCTACAGAAAAACTCTCACAGCGCAGTCTCTGCAGAGTTTTCATTCCAATTCTTGCCCATTGGTAGCAGTGAAAATTTGCCACCTAATTCTTTCTGATCATCTATGGGATTCTACATACATATCTCAAGGGCAAATGATTATTACCAAATATAATTCACATTAAAGAAGAAAAGTATCTCTTCCAATATAGCATAGTCTATACTGAGTCAATCCTAAATGAAGACAACTGGATACATTTTCATGCAGATTACTGACAATTTCCACAGTATTCATCCTCCTCCTTCCAAATGTGCCCAGATTTCTTCAAGTCTATAAGAAATAGGATCCATCTGTAACCTTTTCCCGTGACAGCAACTCCCTTCCTACACAAAGATGTTGAAATTGTGGGATTACTAAAGATCGAGTATATGATTGTATGTGTGTGTGTTTACATAAAATGGGTAGAGAGTCATTTTTTTTCAGTTATATTTAGTTTGGTTCTTTAAGGTTTCTGAATTTATTTACTATTTGAACTAATGTTTGGGTTCTTGGCTATAATAAAATATTATATAATCACGAATAGTGTATAGATCTTGGGAGGAATCTGACATATATAGCAAATAAAATGCCTCAAGAGAATAAAAGAAGGTCTTCAATTTAAAATAAAGAAGATAGACAAATTTAAAGAATAAGGATTCTTAAACTTTGTAATATATTACTAGATTTATGCAAGCATAAAATACAGAATGCTATCATGTGATGAGTTCTGATGAAATTAAAAAAATTATTCTCCTAGAATCTATAATTTTGCTATTCTTGCAAAACATTTTACCTCACAGTTAGGTGAACTCTAAGTTCTCAACTATAAAAATATATGAATCTCGTTGCTTCCACAGTCATTCATTTAATGTACTTGATTATTTCCACTAGGCATAATTATTGACAGCTTAATGGCCAGGCCCCTAAAAATTCCAAGATAAATTGGAGCGAATTCCTGCCCTCGTGGAGCTCAGTCTAGTAGTAGGAGAGCTAGAGAAATAAACAGAAAAAATTGGAAATAGAAAGATATACAGTGTGACACAAGTCAATGATCCATTTTAGAGTATGTGCATGGGAGGTATGAAGTGCACGATCATGTCATTGTCAGGTAAAATGTAAAATTTCACAGAAAAGGAGGCCGGACATGGTGGTTCATACCTGTAATCCCAGAACTTTTTGAGGCCAAAGTGGGTGAATTGCTTGAGCCCAGGAGCTCAAGACCAGCCTGAGCAACATGGTGAGACCCTCTCATCACTACAAGAAATAAGAAAATTAGCTGGGTGTGGTGGCATGTGCCTGTGGTCCCAGCTACTCAGGAGGCTGAGGTGGGAGGATGGGTTCAGCCTGAAGGGTGAAAGTTGCGGTGAGCCTAGATTGCACCACTGCACTCCAACTTGGGTGACAGAGCCAGAATCTGTCTCAAAAAACAACAACAAACAAAAAAACAGAGGACATTTCACAGAGGCTGGCACACTCGAGCTGGGCCTAGAAGGGTAGACAGTACTGGAAAGTACATTCCAGCCTAAGAAAAGAGCTAGTGCATGAAGTAGCATGGGCAACTATTAGCTGACTAGGAGTAAAAGCCGGAGGTGCGGGCACAGCAATAAAAAGGTGGGAGGTATACAGGGAACAAAGGCTGTTATGTTTTCATGTCTCTTGCTTTGACTGCTGAATTTTCTGTAGTGGTGATAAGAGGGTTTAATATGTCTGTGGGAAGAAGAGTTCCACCCTCCCTAGAAGTTTAAATAAAAGTGGGCACTCCGATTTGATTCTAACATGCCACATGTGTGGTAATATTACAACTCCCTTTCCTTGGCCCAGTAGCAGTAAGTTAATAAATTGGTATCATATGTGTATGCACTGATATTGGTCAACAGGTTGAGTTTTGTACTTACTGTGCCCCACTAAGGCTTTGAACAAGTATTGGAGATGAGTGTATTAATCAGGGTTCTTTCCATTTCAAATGACAGAAATCAATCCAAAATCACTTTACCTGAAAGAGAACAAATTTACTCGTATGATTTGAGAGTCCAGTAATCAGACTAACTCCAGAGACAGCTCAAAGGTCTTCAGCCCTAGTTTCTCCATCTTCAACGCTTGGATCCGTTTTTCTCTGTGTAGGCTCTGTTCTCCAACAGGCTCATGCCCTGTGGTGGCAATTTACATTTGTTCAAGTACAGAGAACAAAGAAATACAGAGATCCCTCCTGGTGGCTCCCGTACAAGTCCTGACCAGTCACTTTGGCTACCTGGGGTGAAGACTGGTCAACTGAAAGAGCTAGTGCAATCTTTAGTGCAGATGAGTTAGGTCTAGGTAGTATTTGTGTGATGACTCATCTCCCGTGATACATCCGGATGCTAAAACCACAACCTCATGGGACTCCTTTGCCACGTCTACCCTGGGCCTCTTCTTTCTTGGGCTACTCCCCCAGTATCAGCTTTTAGTTCCTTGTTTCTCCCTCAGGAAACCTAATCATTCTGTCTGTCTCCCCTTGTATGTGCCCATGGGGATCCTTTTTACAGTTTCAGAAAGAAGCTTTTTCCAGATATTCTGTATTATTTTTCCTAAGAATTTAGAACTTTATAAAACAAAGTCAGAAATATTTATAGATCATTGTTGTTTGTACTCCCTTTCACCTCTTCTTGAGACAATGAACACCCAGCAAGAGATCTGCCTACAGGCGTGGGGAGGGAGGAGAGAAGCAATACCGGAAAATACAGGGAGAAGGAAAATACAAGGAGAAAAAAATACACACATGACGTAGATTTCAAAATATTATTCCAAGGAATCACATATATAATAAGGTTTCAAATTAGTAATGCAGGTTTCTCTCTTTCTCCTTCTCTCTTTTAAGATCTGAGGAGGTGGAGGCCATTGCCAAACAAGCTGGTGAATGAGTAGGCCTCACAAATGCGTGATGTAAATTAAGCCTTGATAGGTATTATATGGCACCCTTCTTATTGGTGTGGAATTTGTCTCAGCCTCAGCTATGTATATGCCCCGTTCTGACTTATGTACAGTTATGTAATATTTTGTGTTTATACTTTTTAATATTATGCCCCTGGGAAATTGATTTTGTAAAGTGTGTTAGGTTTTATCCTGCTTTTCTGAGACCTGAACCCTTTATTAGTACTTCTAAGTGGTGCATT
Organism: Saimiri boliviensis; assembly: GCF_048565385.1. Lineage (NCBI taxonomy): Eukaryota > Metazoa > Chordata > Mammalia > Primates > Cebidae > Saimiri > Saimiri boliviensis. The sequence continues at coordinate 83,081,027 of NC_133453.1, forward strand.
TAAAAAAAGAATTTCTAGTATAAGAAATTCAAGGAATAATTGAATTTTCCATGTATACGGTCCAGTAATGCCTGTCAAAGGGATATACGGATGCAGGCTCCAACGAGGAAAACAGAAATTGCTCTAAGTATTTAACATAGGGAGAATTTAATTCAAGAAATTTGTAAAACAGGTGAGAACAGAGCTAAGAAACCAAAAAAGGGACAGTTACTTTTGAAAAGGATGAATCCACTATGACTTCAAAGATGGAAGAATCAAGGAAAGAGCCTGTGACACTGGGCACAGGGTCCAAGGTCATGGGTCATGTGGCCAGAGCTGCAATGTGGGGGTGTGGTGGGGAACACCCTAGCTTTTCCCACCCTCCAGCTCTCCACTGTCCTTCTCCAGCTTGCCATTCAAACCCAGCTGGCAACTAGCTCACAAGGAAACTTGGAAATGCAGCTTGCAGGGATTAGTGTCCCTGTGATATGGACCAGAGGAGGGGAAAGAAGAGCCAGGAGTGAACCCCAGGGCAAACAAGTCTAGGACCCTAAACCCACACAAAATATTTTTTAAAATTCATGGTTAACAAATCCTAGTTGGAGGTTGATAATTTATACTGGAAGAATAAAGCTGTTTGCAGTGGCTCCCATCAATGGGATACCAAAGTCTGGGCAGCTTGAGGCATTACCCATTAAAATCAGGACAGCCTTGTCAGAAGGGCCGGTTACGTGTGTACATGTCCGCATTTCTAACTATGTTAGGAGCCCTGCGATTTTCCTGAATTTAGTCAGCCTTGTTAAGAACACTGCCTGCCTGAATTTCTTGGCCTTTTAAATTAAGAAAGCTCCTACCTCTAAACCTGAGTTGTCCCTTTTCTTTCATTTGGAATACTGAGAATCCCTAATCACTTTTCTTGTTAACCTTCTATTTATCCATTTGAAGGTTGCTAAGATTTGCTTATACTGTAACTTCAGTGATATTTTCCAAGATGAATTTTCATTTCAATCACCAAAACTCTACTGCACAGGATATGGTAAATATTTGTGCTCATTCCTTTGAAGCCTCAACCTGGCTGGCACCACTCTCTAAATATAGATCAGGATTAACTGAGTAATAAGGCAAGAGTTCACTGTAGTTTCTCTAATAAATTCTTCAATACTGTTGCTGTAGAGGAGTCTTTCAAAGGATTTAACCACAGGTAGACAGAAACTTCACAAGATTGGGAAATGTTCACATTCTAAAACATTCACTATGTTTGAAACACTGTAACAAGCTTTATGTTATCAATGAGATCCAGATAAAATATTTTCCATATTTGCAGTCCCCTATTTCACACATTTCATCATGATTTTTGTTTGTTTGTTTGTTTGGAGGAAACTAGTTGTTTAACTGTATTTCTACTGGTTCTAAAGCTAACCTTCTTTCCTCCCTCCCCTCTAAAATTGGGCATGTTTCATATTTCACCAGTATGTGCTAGTTCTCATTCCATTAAATTTTTAAGGGCAAGAATAATGGAAAATGGAACTGATCACATTAAAAAGGGATAAGAAGTAAGCATAAGGGCTTTAATTTAAAATTATGAGAGAAGCTCAGTGTTTCATGAAAATAGCAGTGAAAGAAAAATACCTCTTTATAAGGAGCAGAAGAAAACCTTAAGGCTAAGTTAAATTAGACATATCAAACATTTTATGAGAAAGACAGATGTGCTTTTGGAACTGGAAAAATATTGGTTAACTTTTAGTTGTGATCACACTTGATGGTGTCTATGTGAAGCAAATGTTTTGGCTCCAAACTTGTTTTTGCCACTTTTATGTTTTCTGGGTTCACCAACCTGAAGACAGAAGACAGGAGAATAAGGCATATTCTGACTGTCTGATAAGGTAAACCAGGAAACTTGCCCTTGTCTCAGTAACACCACTTAGTGATAAACAATTCAGTGTCTTTCAACAGAAACATCCCCCTTAAAAGCCACACAAACCAGAAATGAGAGCAAAATTGGAGAAAGTGGTCTTACTGCATTTTGCTGCCCATTATCCATTTGCTCACATGAGGAAACATGGTGTTGGAAAGGGCCTGTGACATCATTAGACTGTAAATACACCTGCTGTCCTGTAAACGAGGCAGACTGTAACAAATATTATTTCCTCTTAAAATAGTTTTAATGGGATATTTTAATTCATTTTTTTTCTGAAGTGGTCCTAATATATTTTAAGATGTACAAAAATTTAAAATGTCAGAAGACCAAATTAATCTACCTTTGTTACCTGTCTCCCATGAGACACTGGGTGTTTATGTTTGTTTGATAAAACTTTATCTCTGGACAAAACAATATCCTTTAGCATCTTAGAATGTTAGGGTAGAAAAGGAACCACCAGTCCTTAATTTTAATGACGAAAGTGTGGCAGAGAAAAGCTATGATTTCTGCAAGGTGGCACAGAAAAGTACAGTGAAGACACAATTAAAACTCAAATTTCACTGGGCGTGGTGGCTCATACCTGTAATCCCAGCACTTTGGGAGGCCAGGGCAGGCGGATCACCTGAGGTTGGGAGTTCGAGACCAAGACCAACATGGAAAAACTCCGTCCCTACTAAAAATACAAAAGTAGCCGGGCATGGTGGTGCATGCCTGTAGTACCAACTGTCTGGAGGGTGAGGAAGGGGAATCGCTTGAACCCGGGAGATGAAGGTTGTGGTGAGCCGAGATTGCTCCACTGCACTCCAGCCTGGGCAACAAGAGTGACACTTGGCCTCAAAAAAACCTCTTAAATTTCTTGATCTTCTAAACCCAAGCTCAGAGAACCTTCTCCCATACCTCACTTGTGAACTAAGAACCATTTCCTCAATACTTGTAACTGACTCTACGCAAGCCAAGTCACTGCAACACCTTGCTTGCATCTGCAAATTTATATCAGCACCTCAGAAAATGTGTTCATATAGCTGAGACATTTCGCTCAAGACGAAATAGAGTTTTAATAGTCTATTAGTTGATGGTCCCAAGAAAACAGGCTGCCTCTTATTGTATATGGGTTCCTTAACGAGTAACACAAGTGTCAGGGCGTGTAACAGCATTGCCTGAGTATGGAAGTTAGCAATGAAAGTCTCTACAATAATAATACTTTCCTACAGAGAAAGCCTTTTTAAGTGGGAGCCTTTATTAAAGCCCAGAGTTAAAAAGTAATCTCTTTAACGTTGAGATTATAGACTTTTAGAAAGTTCTTTTATGCTATGTTCCAGGCCTATGCTAAGTTCTAGGCCAAAAACACCTGTAAATTACGCTGGAGCTGCGAGCCTGGGTCCTGGAACCCATGCCCACGCTGCTTTTATGGGGCACCCTTTCTATAACACCACTCCCCAAATTAAAACACTAGAGCAAGGCTGGCCCCACCGAAACCTAGATAATGCTTACATTAAAGACGACAGCTTTTTTTTTTGCTGTTATTTTCGGTTGAGGACTTAGTACCACGAAAACACATCCGAGAGTAGGAGAGCCAAAGCAGCGTCGGGACTTTGTAACTCGGCTAGAAAGGAGCACAGCGATCCCCTCGCTAACCTTGCGGCCACGTTCCCTCCTCGCCGCCCCGGGGTGCGGGGAAAGCGCCCTCCCGCCCCGGGGCCCCCCGCAACAGCGGGGCCCGCCGGCCCGCCAGGCTCCTTCCCTCCCACTGCCCGCGCTCCCCGCAGGGCGGCCCGGGAAGGGCGGAGGGAGGCCCGGGAGGCTGGCGAGCGGTTTATTGTTTCCTTTCGCCCTCCTCCGCCCGCGCCCCGGCCCTAGCGTCACTGGAAAGCCGCCCGAGCCGCCAGGCGGCTGGTTATTTATAGCGCGGGCTGCGCGCGCGTCACGGGGCCCGGCCGGGCTGACGGGGCCGCTGACGCGCTTGGCCGCGGGGCCGAGTCCGCGGGGCTGCGCGCCGGGCGCCGGCGACAATGGGCTTCTGTGTGTGCAGCTGCCGCCGCCGTCGGGGACCGGGGGAGGGGGGCGGGCGACTCCCCGGCGCCCCTCCTTTTCGGCCGCGACCCCCGGAAAGGTAATCGGCCTCTTTCGCTCCCGGCCAGGACCCGGGCCTTGTGGACTTTTTTTTTTTTTTAAATTTCCCCCCCTATTTTATCAGTAAGTTCCCCTTGCCTCAGGCTCCGCTTTCACTTCCCGCGTCCCACCACCCCCAGAGCGCCCCAACGTATCGAGACAGGGGGGATCTATCCGTCCGGGGGCGCCACTTCGTGCGCCCGGGGAGCGGGACGTTCCAGGCGCGCCCGGCGGGGGACGCGGTGACCGAGGGGCCGGGAGCGCCGGGCAGGTAACGTACCCCGGCCCTAGAGCGGAGGGCTTTGTTCGCGCGGGAGGAGGGGGCGGGGGCGGGGGCGGACGCGGGGCGGCCCCGCGGGGACTCCTCTCCCCCTCCCCGCCCCCCTCGCCTGCGCGCTGGAAGCCAATCGGCGTGTGTAGCGCGAAGAGCGAAAGAGAAACTTCTCCTGCGTGACTGACTAGCTGAGGCTCCTCCCGAGAAGCCGAGATAATGGAGGCCCCGCTCCCGCCGCCGGCCCGCCCGCCTCTCCTCCCCCGGCCGCTCCCTCCTGCCGCCCAACTCCGCGCAGGCTGCGGTCCGGCCCCCCGCATCCCCCCCCACCTCCGGCGGGTACGGGCCGTGGACGCCCCCGCCCTGCGGAAGGTGGGGCTGGCGCGGATTTTAGGGACTTCCTGGGACGCGGAGACCAGCTCTGAACCATCCGTGCCCTTTCAGCGGCCGGGAACCGGGGAAAGCGCGCTCTGGAGCGTCTCGCACGTGGCAGGCAGGCAGAGAACTTGCTGTACCTTCTAGGAAATGGCAATCGATTTGTAATGCACTTTCGCTAATTGGGAGTTCAAAATTAAACTTTAATAAAGCGTTTGTGTCGTCTCGTCTAATTGTGAAAGCTTCCATCCGTCCTGGTAGATAGACTCTGAGTCTCGAGTTAATGGCGCTAAGCTAGATTTCCCCCCCAAGTACAATTTCGTCAGCCGTCGTCGGCGCAGCTGGATTTCCGTAAGGTACAGATGTTGCTAATGACAGCTTAAGCACGGATGGGCAGATAGCAGACGGAATGCAACATGTTGCCATATGGTTCCTTTAGCCTTTCACCTCCAGGGATATCAATCACATATATTCTGGGAGGAACTTAATGACTCTCTGAACAGCAAAATGAATTACCTGGTACAATTTATATCCCTTGACCTGGTACGTTATAACAACAGGAGGATAGCATCTCGCAATTTCTGTAGTATAAATTGAGCTACAGAGCTACATTTCAAATTCTACAACATCTATTTGTAGTTTGAGGGGCCCTGTCATATTCTGGCTGTAAAATCTTTCTGTATTGCCGATTTCCTTTCTCCTTCTACCTGTGGACAAGGCAGAATTCATAAAGTTTAGCAAAACTGTCGTGCCGGAAATTAGATGAAGTTAATGGATGAAGTATGGAGAAATGGAAAATATGACTTCCAGAGCTAGTTAATTAGACAGGAATTAGCCATCTTTAGGAAAACCACACTTTTAAGCGTACAAAATTAAAGGACTCCAGAAAATGTGTTTTCTGCTAGTTGTTTCAGCATAGCTCCTAAATCTATTCATTAACTATTTGAAATTCTCCATTTATTTTCAAACTTCAGCCATTCCTACACTTTGTAAATTACAGAAAACAGTTCTCAGAAATACGAAATACAGAAAATGTTTAGCACCTCCTCATCAAACCGGTTTCTGTACCCACTGCCCCATGCACTCACTATTGATGTAGCTTAATTTGAAGCATGTACATGGTGGTACTGGTAGTTTGCTTTTTCCTACCAGCATGTCAGTGACAGCATGCTTAAGTTGCTGCTTCTCTCCTAGTGGAATGATTCTGCAGTATTTCACAGGTCTCATTTTTGAATACACTGGTGACTAATAAAATGTCTTAATTGATTGCCTTTAATCTCAGATTATAAACATGGTTGTCTTTTATTGTATCCTTTATTTTCTATTCTCTAACACAGATAGATTACACGGAAAGACAATACCTTAAGGGCAAAAAAGTAAACTAACTTACAATTGCTAAACTTTATGTTTGCTTTTGCCTACAAAGGGATATCTCAAAGCTAGAGATATACTTTTAAAACTTTTTGCTTCTGGCACTACGTAAACATTAATTCATGTAAACTAATGACTAGCAGAATAACTAAAATAGACATGAACAGTCTGAAACAGTATTTACTTTCAGTCAAGTTTCAGAAAGTGTTAACATTTTGAAGGTTTGTCTATATATCATGTTCTTTCAGAATTATTTTGAAATTACAGGAAGATCCTTCATTTTTTTTTCTTTTGTAATGGCTGATTTGTTACCTAGTGCTTGAGTTAGTTTGATACTTTTAATAATTATTATCAAATAAAATCTTTTGTGTGTGTATATAGGGGAGAAGCTTATACAGAACACATTAAAATATACCTAAGTTATGGCAATGTTTTCTGGGGCTGTTTTTGTATCTTTTAATGGCTGAGGTTTTATTTCTCTTTGTAGCATCTGCACTTGATGTGTTGTAAACATGATAAGTAGTGATGGTGAGCTTGTCAATAATGACTCCATCTCCATGACTTGTGAATAGGCAGAGTATGTCCTTTAATCAGTCACACAGAACTTGCTTTATAAAGCTGTTATTGTCATGAACAGATATTGCAGTCTTTTGTCAGGCCCAGTGATTATTAAAGTGTTCCTTCTTCAAAAGCCAGGCCGAAAGTCCTGCTGTGCTTCATTTCAGAGTTGAAGTCCATTAGTAAATAAAATCCCAAGCAGCACAATTTGCTTTTTCTCAAGTTATAGGCTTACACATATTTCATTAATAATCTTGGGCCCTTTTGTAGACATAACTAGGTATATTTTTGGTATGTATATATGGCAACAAAAATAAAATACATATCTTGCAACATGACTTTTATTTTAAATGAAGATTTGATAACCCATTGTTACTCTAAATGAGGTGGCTGGCTGCCAAGGGAATCCCTATAGCCAGAAAGTACTAGAATTGTTACTGTCTACAGGGAATCACATTTTTATTTTTTGAGTTCTCAACTTCACCTCCTTCTCTTAATATTGCCCTTCCATATTGCTAATCTGAGAATTAGTCTGAATATAAAAACTTTTGAAAATATGTCTGTGTTGTCCAAGAAAATTTTCACCAGTGTTTCTGGTTGCCTGCTGGTTTTTGGCCTTTATCTTGAGTGGGCATGTTTATTGTAACTGAATGAAGAAAGACTGTTAGAATTAGGTATATACCCCATGCTAAGTAATTTTAACTGTGATGTAATCCTAGATGCTTTCTTATTTCCTCATGAATACATTTAAAATATTTAAGATTGGCCAGGTGTCTGTTTTTCTCAAGTTAACGTGGGACAGCTATGGATAGGTATTTGGCCTATAATAGAACTCTTGATTTAAGTGAGTGTGGCTGAGAAGAACAACCAGGAAAGAGTATAGTGCTCAGTTGCACTTGCCCTGTTGGCTTTTCAAATGCAAAATCTATGTTGCTGCATTTGGAAACTTGTTTCTCTCTTTTGGCATTTCAAGATTTTTTTTTTTTTTTTTTTTTTTTTTTTTTTTTTTAACTGCCGGTCTGTAAATAGTTCACCAGCAAAGTAGGAAACAGCCTTTTATTCCCGACTGTATACAGCTTTTGTTTTCATCTAAGTTAGTATGGGTGTCATGTAAATACCATATAAAAATTTGACTTTGGTTGTCCTTAGTTTGAAGATTGACAGAAACTTCTTTAATTAATCTTGTTTCCTTTCATGTTCTGTATTGAGATATTGAAATACAGTATTTTATACATTTATAGGATTGTGTTTGCATTTATTTAATTTATGTTTCTTTTTTTGAAGCATGTAGCCTTGAATGTTTGTTCTACCTTTTTTTTTTTCACATCATTACTCTGGTACTGCTTGATGTAACTTGATTAGCTCCCTCCCCAGTCATGATTGGTAATTAAAATAGGCATTAAAATTAGTCACTTAGCAATTTTGCTGTTCAATTGGCAATTAAATTACTTAATTGCAATTAAAGTCCTAATTTTAATTGGCAAAATGATAGATGTAGATTTAAGATAATATGTATAAATACTTTAATAAGTGTCTATATAAGGATTACTTAATTACTCAACTTCAAGTTTATGCTGTTAACTTTAGAACTTTTAAGTGAGCAATGAAATTTATATTACATCTATTCAAAGATATGGTAATTAGATTTATTACTTATCACTATAAGAGTCCTTGCTTTAAGTTACTTTTGTGATAATTGCAGAATTATGATGAAGAAAGGGCATATATGTCTCTGTTGCAATATTATCAATACCTTCATTTTTTAAAATTAAATTGAGACATTTCTGTCCACCAATTACTGTGAGGAAAAAATTAAAAGCGGTTATTTTATCATTAAAGATAGAACAAAAACTAGCCAGCTGTGATTTACATATAAAAACTTGCAAAATGTATGTATTTTATCTACATTTAAATACATGCTATCTAATACTCATAGTGTTACTAATGGTATTAACTACTTTTAGAGTTTGCAGGTATTTGATATTTTCTTAGCATGTAGCAACTTATTTTTAGATCCTTTAAAATGTCTTTTAGGACTTTGTACATTTTAGTGATGTCCACCTTTAACTAAAACCAAAGTTATTCTTCTTTGCCTAGTAAAAAATAGTTCTTAAATAAGAAAATATTAAGTGGTTAATTTAAAAGCAAGTATTTAGGAATTGGTTACTGTGTGTCAAGTATTAACAAAAAGATGAAGGATTTTTATTATGCAAAATACTTTTTGAGTGGCATGAGGTTTTACCATATGTTCAGTTTTATAATTTTAATTCACAAGAAGATGCTTCTAGAAAAAAAAAATGCTGTTTTTTTTCCTGCACATCTTTACACATTTCTAGTACTGAGTTCTATATCAAAGTAAAATAATTTTTAAAGTATTTGCGTTAAGTGGTTTGTGGAAAAAATCGGCTGAGTAATATTGAAGAAATCTACAACTACCCAAAATATGAATATTAGCAAAGCAATTGACTTGTTCTTTGAGCATCCTATGAGAAAGAAACAAACAATTTTGTCAATTAATATCCTGTCAATGTAAATGAAATGGCAAAAGCAAAACAACAAAAAACCTTTCAGTAGTAAAAACTAATTTTGTATTTTCAAAAACAGATTTTTTTCAAAGTGAAAATTTATTTCTTCTATCAGTAATGTAACTTAACTGCTCAATGGCAATAAATGCTGTGAATGAAAGTTTGTCCAAATGTAATTTAAAATATATGTTTTAATGCTAACAATAGATTCTACTAAGTAATTTTATTATGAAAAATCTTAAAGTTGCCTCAACTCTTACAGCATAACAGATATGTCTGTTTCACTGTATCTGCATTGTAAGGTGTATTCTGAATTCATTTGGGAAGAATGGTGAAATAAATCCCTAAAGGCCTCTTTCCCATGCATTAAAATAGAAAATCCTATGGGATTACATTCATGTTTGCTTTCTAAATTATGTCAAAAGCTCAATTTTATTAAGTATAATCAGCTTAGCCATGCATAAAATAAAATATTTTGGTTTAGCTGTGAGTATATATATTATTTATTTTGATTTTTAATGAAAATATGTTTACATATACCAATATGTTCTGCTTAATATTGGTTAATATCATAAAAGATTACATAGTAACATTACCCTCCTAAATGTTTTTCTGTGGTCATCCAATAGTGTTTCTTATTAGCAATAATTTTTAATTTATTTCAGTTGGTTTCAAAAGAGGATAGGACTAATTTTTACTCCCATTTATTTTAAGCATTATTAAGAAAATAGATCTTCATTGTGGGGTAACTTTATACATTTATACATGGCAATAGTTTAAAGTTACATCAGCTGTAGGGGCCTGAAAAAACCGTTACTGTCATTTTAATCGAGTTATAAAATACTTTATTTGAACTATTTATGTTCAAGAATCTTGAAGGGTTGTAGTCATATAAATGCAGAATTTCAGTTTCTTTTAGCCTAAAGCATCGTTTTAACATTTTCTGAAAGGTTGTTCAATTCTACATTTTGAATCCATATGTGTAATTAAATCTCTATGCACAAAAGCATTCTCTTATGTACTAGCAAATACACCCACAGGAATCTCTTTCTAAACTATAATTTATTTAAACATGTAATCATAGGATTTTAAAACATGCTTTCATTTTTCCAAACTGTAGGCCAATTTGAACTGCTTGGTGATAAAATGAGATTTTATTACCAGTTTGATTTTTTCCTCCTGTGATCTAACAGTGAGTTAAACATGAGCAGGAGGAAATAAAGAAAATCTATTGTGAACCTAATCCCATGTGTTCAAACTGTTTCCCTTTTGGAGAAAAGAAGAGAATCAAAGATTTTTAGTTATTTATGAATTCCAGCACAATACGAATATTTGGGCTCGTAACATTCTCTTCGGTTTAGCTTAAGTAGTAAAATAGCTTGTGTGTGTGTGTGTGTGTGTGTGTGAGAGAGAGAGAGAGAGAGAGAGAGAGAGAGAGAGAAAGAGAGAGAGATTCTCTTGAACATTGTGGAGTCAGGCCCCCTACTGACTGGATCAGTCAATTACACACACATTGGCGGTGCTACTGAGACGTCGTCCCATCAGAATCTGGTGAACAGAATCTGGTGAAGAAAACTGATCTGGGGTTTTGAGCTTGGCCTTTTTTTTTTTTTTTTTTTTTTTTTTTTTAACACTTTCTGATCTATATGCTGGATCCTTTCCAACCCAGCTCATCTGGGCCCTACAGAAACCCCAGCCTAAGAAGTAGCTCATTCAAAATTGGTTTAAGCGAGTTTAACAGTCTTATATCTGGCGTGTCTTCCTGACAAACAGTAAAAGCTTCCTAGAAACCAGAATAGGACTTTGAAGAGGAGAGAACTCTTACACAGATGGTAGAATAGATGAGAAAGGTCTCCCATTTCTCTCATTTTAATGTTATATTTAATCACTCCATTCCCAGTAAATAATTGTTATAATAAGTTCCTGTGAAAACGACCCTTCAATGTCGGTTGCATTAAGACTTGGGCAAAGGCTGTTATCAGGAATCCGCACTCGACAGGTTGCTGTTAAAGAATAACGCATCATATTACAGTATTTGGCTTCCTTGGAGCTCACTTTAAGAACTCCAGGACACTTTTCAGCTCTCTGGGAGGGCATTTTCAAATTGTCCCAGACTCAACCCGACCTAAACTGAATGTGTTTTTAATAGCAATGAGGGAGGGGGAAGCGTGCTGAGTGAATTTATCTACTTAGACGGGAGTATTTTGTGTATGGAGGCTGTTGGTTACAGCTTTGAAGTTCTCCCGGACCCCGCTTTCCTAGGACTATATTAAAAAAATAATAACTGCCATCTCGGCGTGGCTGTGCTTGATTTTCCGACTGCCCGAAAATAGCGGCCGGGATCCTGGCCCACCGCGGGGATCAAGGAAAGCTCCCCGGGGCCGCGCCCTGCTCCCTCGCGGAAGGGAACGGGAACCCGGGAGGGCGCCTCTGAGCTGGAGTTGCTGCTATTTTGGGCCCAGCCTGGCCGGTGCGTCAATGCCTGCGCCCCTGCGTCACCGCCACCCCCACCCCCTTCCTTCTCCCCTGCTCTCCAAACTCTCACTTTTTCCCTTTCGTTCGCGTGGAATCGCTTCTGCCCACGGGGCGCTGACGCTACCGAGCTCTTGCTAATACGCTATTCTTCGCCCTCCCCTCCTCATCCCCTCCTCACACACCCTCACCCGCCACCACAAGCCGCCCCCCCACCCACTTCCTGGTTTTATTTTTTTCTCGCGCCCGCTAGGGCACCGCGGAGCTTCGGCGGCGGCGGCTGCAGCAGCAGCAGCCGCAACATCTGGGGGAAACTTAAGGTGGTCACGTAGGTTTCCCCGAGGCTGCGGCGCAGAAGAGCCCGCGGCTTCCTGGGGCAGCCGCAGGGCATCTGCTGGCAACGCCTCCCCAGCCGCCGGCGAGCTGGGGCAGCAGAGAGTAGGCAAAGGCGGGGCTGCCGATGAGGGCTGAACAGCCGGGGATCCCGAATAGTTCCCCGGCGCTTTCGGCCGGCACTGAGAACACAAGGAGGGGGGCGAGTTGCAAAAGGGTCCAGGCGGCCAGGAAGCCAGCCACACCGAGAAAGGAGGGGCGGCTGGGACGCTCTGCGCGAGTAGAGAAGCCGGGGCGCCTCCGAACTCTCCTTCCCAAGGCCCAGCCTCTTCCAACCCCGCGGGAGAAGCTCAAGAAAGCCCGCCCAGCTCGGGCCGGGAGACAGGGGAAGGGGGCTTGCCTTCCGGAGTCGCGGCGTTGACTTTGCTAGAAAGCTCCCTGCGCTCTCGGCGTGGCGGGGGAAATGACTGGCGAAGCAGAATCGGCTGCGACTCCGACGGCCGCGGGCGTGGGGCACGCTCCAGCAGCCTGCCCGGGCCCCTCTCCTAGCTGGGCTGTAGGCTCACGCCTTAGCTTCGCGGAGGCGCTCTCCCAGTCCCCACCCGCTCCGCTTTTCTTGTCCAGGCTTTCTGGGCTCTCACACGGAGGCTGTGATAGCCCGTGTGTTTCAAACGAAGGTCGATTTATTTCCCTAAAACTCTTGGAAGGGGTACAAGTTGGTGGGCACCGAGGAGTATCGGAAGTATTAGCGTATGCAGGAGGTGGGAATCAGAGTACCTTTCTGCAGAAGGCGCACCTGTTGCCTGCTGCTCGGCTGCATTGTCTGTGAAAGGAAAAGGGGCGACGTTTCACTCTGACTTTTGGGGTTTCTAAAGAGCTGGGTCACAGTCACTGTCTACTCTTTCCCCTTCCTCTCCCCCTCCACGCACCACGTCCTCAATCGAACGTGGGCACTGCAAGGAAAGAAGGAAACAGAAAAATAGGCCCTACCCCCACTCCCATTCCCTTTCAGATGGCAGTGTGGGGGGTGGGAGGAGGGGTAGGAGAGAGAGAGAGAGAGAGAGAGAGAGAAAGAGAGAGAGAGAATGAGAATGAATATATGCTAGAAGAGGAGGCCTGGGACAGGAAGAGGGAGTAAAAGGGGATGAACCGCGTAGGGAAATCCCACCCGAACTGCTTGAGCCCCCTGAGCGTCTCGTGTCATGGGACATCTGTACGCTCTTCCGCTAAGGGGGTGACGAGGGTAGGTAGGAGAGGTTAGGGCGCTGCAAGGCACCTCCCATCCCGTGCGGCTCCAGGTGCGGGATACCTGGTCCACGCCGGCGTTCCCTTCCACCCGGGCTTTTGTTGCGCCCTCCCACCTGTGAGCCGCCGAGCCGCAGCGAGGGCTCGGGTGCTTCGGGAAAAGTGAAGTGTCCCAGTCCTGCGGGCTGCGCAGACCTGGGAGAGGTCACACCTCTCTCGGAAAAAAAAAAAAAAAAAACCACCAAAAACCACCCAAGCTGGCTACCAAGGTGAACACAGAGCGGTTCCCACCTTAAAATCGGCCCTACTCGTGACGTCAGGTCGGAAATATACCAAAGCGAGCGCGGGCCAGGAGTCCAGGGAGCGCGGCGGCGCGGCGATTGGGCAACGGGCCGCTGACGCGCGCTGACGCGCGGAGACTTTAGGTGCATGTTGGCAGCGGCAGCGCGAGCCACATAAACAAAGGCACATTGGCGGCCAGGGCCAGTCCGCCCGGCGGCTCGCGCACGGCTCCGCGGTCCCTTTTGCCTGCCCAGCCGGCCGCCTGTCCCTGCTCCCTCCCTGCGTGAGGTGTCTGGGCTCCCTTCGCCCAGCTCGCCCTCTCCTCCCGGACCCCGGCGCCCAGGCTCCCAGAGGGAACTGCACTTCGGCAGAGTTGAATGAATGAAGAGAGACGCGGAGAACTCCTAAGTGAGTAGGTGCAGCCCATGCAGCTCGCCTTCTTTTATGCTTCTTCCTTCTTTTGCACGTCTCTTCTTTCCACGTGTGTTGGTCAGAAGTGGGAGCCAGAGGCTTTAGCGGGAGTGGGACCAAAGGATGGGGAGTGCTTGTGCGCAGTTACCCGGGGAAGCATTTTTTCGAACTCCGGCTTTGGCACTAGGGGGGAGTTGGCTCCCGACGGAGGCTTCCACGCTCCTCATTGGTGGACGTGGAAGGGAGACTCCACAGTTTGGGAGCTGAGGACTAGCTCGCGGAAATGGTCGCAAAGTTTGCTGCTGTTAGTGAGGAACTGATTGTGGCCTGTGGACACGGAGACTCCAAGCCCTATGTATACGAGGGAAGCTGCCCACAAACTGTCAGGGAGAGAAAGTTCTTCAGTTTATGCGTTGCTTGGGAACTGTGTCTCCGTGGCTAGCCAGCGCGCGATGTTTCCCGGGTATTGTTGAGTAAGGGTGGTGTCGGTTGAATGTCCTGTTACTAAGTTGTCTGAAATTCCTGGTTTTGACATATGCTGTCCTTGGGTTTGCGAATGTGTCAGAGACAGGAGAGAGAGAGAGAGAGAGAGAGAGAGAGAGAGAGAGAAAATTAATATGTAAAGAGTACAGTTATGAAATTGTGGCGCTAACAGGGAGTTAATATCCAACACAGGCATATCTCTAAGGACTGTGGGGGTCGAGTCTCCTTTCTGCTCTTTCTGGTTTATTCACCCCCCCTCCCCACCACCACCACTACCACCACTATGAAGCAAGATTGTGGGGGAGGGGAAATAATAGAAGGAGAGTACTTGGCTTTCTTTTTCATTAGTAATAAGATTGTCTATGCTCTAGAATACATTCCAAGTAGGAACATCTGAAAATTACTAGGACACAAGAATGCCTTGTTCCAGTAAGGGAGATCGTGGAAGGCATTATGGGGAAGGTGTTCATCTTGCTGTGCTGGGAAACACTTCTAATATTGGGGCCAATACCATATGAGCAGTATTCACCTCCCTCTACAATTGACCTAAGATGCTCTTGGAAAAGTAGGGTCCCCTCTTCCCACCTTGTGGCCATTAAAGGTGCTGAAAGACAAGTTTTCTGGAAAAGTGAACATCAGTTTATCTGTAGCTCCAATCCCAGTGCTCTGTCAAAAGCACTTGAGAAATGCGGATGCTTCCACTGAAATTGCCTTCTCAGTCCAGGCCTTCCTAACATTTGGTAAGGGTGAAGATTATTTTCTCATATTATATTCTTGACTTCTATCAACTTTCTTCTACTTTACCAAAAGAAGAGGCAGTTTCACCACAGGGGGGAAAAAAAATGCAAGAGAAGGTTCCAGGTCTGTATTTTTAGACTACTCTTCTTACTCAGGTCTGAATTAACCTAAGGTGAAAATGACCTCTCCACCTACACTCTAGCAAAGGGGCCAATTCATTACATCATAAATGTTAAATGAGTTCATGGACTAGCTTTCCTTTTGCAGGATCCTTTCTCTGCAAGGCTTTATGCAGTGCAATGGGTGGTATTTTCTGTTGTTTCCAGTTATTTCTTTTATACATTCAAGTGCCGTGTTTGGTAAAGGCTCATTTCCAGTAAGACAAACAGGGAAGGAATGGAAGGGCTTGCCTGGTGAGTCTACATATGCCCAGCTGAATCTCTGTCGAGAAGATACCCTGAAGTTTCCTGTGTCTGTATTTCAGGGAGGAGATTGGACAGGCTGGACTCCCCATTGCTTTTCTAAAAATCTTGAAAACTTTGTCCTTCATTGAATTACGACACTGTCCACCTTTAATTTCCTCGAAAACGCCTGTAACTCGGCTGAAGGTTAGTGCAACTTCTTTTCTTTTCTTTCCTCTCCCGAGTTCCCCAAAAATCAAGACACAGGGCAAGGAGATCTTCTTGGCAAACCCTGTAACTTAAGGTTTGTCTCAACCTATCACCTTCGGGAACAACTTTCTCATTGTGCAAATCAACTTGATTTGTAGATGATCATTTCTAGAAAGAGACTGCTGAATCTGAGCTTCAGAGAAGAGGCTCATCTGAGTGGGATTGACTGTAAAAAGGGGGGGCGGGGTAAGGGGGACATGTTTGGAAATACCCAGGAGTGTAGACCCTCAGTAGCTTTTTAGCTCTGGGTCTTTATTTTGGTCCGTCTTTCCACACCCCACACTGTTGTTCTGCAGCATTCTACCTCTCCTGCCCTTCCTCTCGCGCCCCTCCATGCTCTCTGGCTCTCTGACCGCCACGGGCTGCCGGTGTAGCTCCAGGTGTACCCGAGCCCGGGAGAAAGTGTTCAGTTGACCAGGCTGAGTGTGTATCACCCTGTTTCATTTCCAGCCATGCCTTGTGTTCAGGCGCAGTATGGGTCCTCGCCTCAAGGAGCCAGCCCCGCTTCTCAGAGCTACAGTTACCACTCTTCGGGAGAATACAGCTCCGATTTCTTAACTCCAGAGTTTGTCAAGTTTAGCATGGACCTCACCAACACTGAAATCACTGCCACCACTTCTCTCCCCAGCTTCAGTACCTTTATGGACAACTACAGCACAGGCTACGACGTCAAGCCACCTTGCTTGTACCAAATGCCCCTGTCCGGACAGCAGTCCTCCATTAAGGTAGAAGACATTCAGATGCACAACTACCAGCAACACAGCCACCTGCCCCCCCAGTCTGAGGAGATGATGCCGCACTCCGGGTCGGTTTACTACAAGCCCTCCTCGCCCCCGACGCCCACCACCCCGGGCTTCCAGGTGCAGCACAGCCCCATGTGGGACGACCCGGGGTCTCTTCACAACTTCCACCAGAACTACGTGGCCACTACGCACATGATCGAGCAGAGGAAAACGCCAGTTTCCCGCCTCTCCCTCTTCTCCTTTAAGCAGTCGCCCCCTGGCACCCCGGTGTCTAGTTGCCAGATGCGCTTCGACGGGCCCCTTCATGTCCCCATGAACCCGGAGCCTGCCGGCAGCCACCACGTGGTGGATGGGCAGACATTCGCCGTGCCCAACCCCATTCGCAAGCCCGCGTCCATGGGCTTCCCGGGCCTGCAGATCGGCCACGCGTCGCAGCTGCTCGACACGCAGGTGCCCTCGCCGCCGTCGCGGGGCTCACCCTCCAACGAGGGGCTGTGCGCTGTGTGTGGCGACAACGCGGCCTGCCAACACTACGGCGTGCGCACCTGTGAGGGATGCAAAGGCTTCTTTAAGGTGAGCAAGGGCTGGAGCAGAGTAAGCAGGTAGGGAACCCCTAGTGCCCGGGACCCTGGAGTGTGGCCTCCGCCTAGGTGCCTTCCAGCCCAGCACCAGCTCGCCCGGGACTGCCTAGCTCACCGGGGTCCACCGAGACTACCCTGCAGGAGTCCAAGGGCTGTGGCGGGGACTTCCGGGTGTCTGAGAAAGGGAAGCAGAAAGACGGGGAGGCCAGGGTCGCATCCCTCTCGCACTCAGCCGACCCGGCTGGCCCCCGCCCGAAGTTGCTGGAGCCGGAGTTGGAAGAGGGTCATTTGCATGTGCTAGGAGCTGTCTTCCCTGTTCAGAATGAAATTGGTTAGGACAGAGAACCGTGTCTGAGCTAACCAAGTGGAACAGAATTCCCTATGGTCAAATTAAGTGATCTCTTTATTTCGCCATCCTGATTGAATAATCTTATCATTTTAAATAGAGAAGGTCTCCAAGGAATGTAAATAATATGAATGCCCACGGATTTGTATTTACTGAGCGTCTCCTTCTCCTTCTCTTGGCATATAAAACACAGCAAGGAGCGGCAAGGTTAGCTCAAATGTTAACGCTATCAATTTTCTTCTGGTAAATGCCCTGGGGGAGGAAAAAAGAAAAGAAAGAAAGAAAAGGAAGAGATTAAAAAAAATAAAATAAAATGGAATTGTGTGTATGTGTTTGTTTGTGGGGATGAATCGTAGATCCCAGCCACATATCAGAAATTTTCTCCGAGTTGCCTGATTTTCAAAAGAAGAAAAAAAAATTGGTCTATATTGTCTCCTTTTGCAGCGCACAGTGCAAAAAAATGCAAAATACGTGTGTTTAGCAAATAAAAACTGCCCAGTGGACAAGCGGCGCCGGAATCGCTGTCAGTACTGTCGATTTCAGAAGTGCCTGGCTGTTGGGATGGTCAAAGAAGGTAGGTTGCGGGGAGCTGCCGACCCTCCCGTCTGCGCCCTTAGGAAACCACGGCTCATACTCCAGCATCGCTCTCCACTTCCTGGTGCTGGGGATCTCCGGCCCCCCTCAGTCTGGCCTCCAGGACCCTGCAGCTTCCTGCTTGCCCAGCCTCCCCTAGAGAAAGCCGCCAGGCCCTTCTCTCCTTTAACCATACGACCCATTTGGAGGAAGACGTAAAATAACCCCGCATTTTTTAATGCTTCTCGTCAGTAAAGACTTTACAAGCAGTGGGGCCCAGAGCCGCTCCGCCTGGTGTCCCGCGGCTGCGGCCTTCCCCGGGGAGGGGTCCAGGCAGCAGCTGGGTCTGGGCTCGGGAAAGCGTTGCTAACAACGGCTCTTCCTTTGCAGTGGTTCGCACAGACAGTTTAAAAGGCCGGAGAGGTCGTTTGCCCTCGAAACCGAAGAGCCCACAGGAGCCCTCTCCCCCTTCGCCCCCGGTGAGTCTGATCAGTGCCCTCGTCAGGGCCCATGTCGACTCCAACCCGGCTATGACCAGCCTGGACTATTCCAGGGTAAGAAGCTGGAGGGGGATATCATGTGGACAAACCGACAGATGGGCAGGACCCCTCCCCACATCCACCATTAAACCTCAGATTCAATGGGGTAAAGAGGCAAGCAAGGCTTTATATGCCTCATAGCTCTGGTCAGGGCCTCAGGATTCAGACCTTCAGACAATCCATGTAGCTGGGGGCCTAGACATGAGGACAGGACAGAGGAAGGAGGAGAGGGACATGCAACAGGGTTTGAAGCTGCGTGAATTCCTACCACCCAACTACTCACCCCCACCTCCACCCCTACCATATACACCAGTGCCCCTAGCATGAAAACCAGGGGCTGTACAAACTCCCCATCCCCAGTCTACTTTATTCTCAGTCCTCCATGGAGATAGATGCTTTAATCCCCATCCTTCCTGGCACTGTGTGGGGGAAGAATGTGGGGCCTGTCTGGGGGTCAAGGAAGGGAAGGAGAGGGTGTAAAGAATGGCAGTGGGGTGGGGGATCAAGTGGTCAGATCCTTTTTACTCCAGCTGTGAAAAATATGCAGGCTTTAATTGGAGGAAGTATGTTGGGCAAACCTGGTATCGACTGCAATTTTATTAAGATTTGCAAAAGGGCGACTCAGCTCGAGGCCCACTCTGGGACTAGCATGAATACTAACGTGTCAATTGTTTTGTGGAGATAAGAGTGAACGTTTCCCAGGGCTGGATGGCACTGTATTTAGTCTGTATGGAAATGGTAATTTACATATTTAAAGCAGCGACCTCGTAGCACCATCCCTAATTGAATTAATTGCCCCGGAACATCTAATTTCCTTACTGGTCAGAGAGAGGTTTAATTGTTATAAAAACCTGGCTCCCCTACTAGAAATGGGGTTAGCAATTTCACGGGTTATATATTTTAGAGAACCTCATTAAGTGCTTTTTAAAATGAAATTCCAGTTCCAGGCGAACCCTGACTATCAGATGAGTGGAGATGACACCCAGCATATCCAGCAATTCTATGATCTCCTGACTGGCTCCATGGAGATCATCCGGGGCTGGGCAGAGAAGATCCCTGGCTTCGCAGACTTACCCAAAGCCGACCAGGACCTGCTTTTTGAATCAGCTTTCTTAGAACTGTTTGTCCTTCGATTAGCATACAGGTAATGAAGGAGGAAAGAGACAATTCAGGGAGGCTGTGAGAGAATCAAGAAGGGAAAAGAAAGGGAGATAGGGAAACTGGAGGGTGGGGGGTAGAGAAGAAGACAGAATAGGAAATAAGGTTGGAGAAAGGAAGAAAAAGAAAACAAAAAAAGAGAAGGGAAGGAGCGAACCCAGAATGGAATGGAGGTGGGATAGGGGGCGTTCTTGATTGTTATGAAATTAAACCCTTTCAAGGTCCACTGGTCTACATTTTATTAACTCTTCAGTAATTAGGTGCCTCTTAAATCCCTCATTTATTGCTCTTCAAGTAATTAGTTGTTTAGCTTTTCTCTCTCTCTTTTTCTCCCCTCTCTCTCTTTGGTATTAATTGCAGGTCCAACCCAGTGGAGGGTAAACTCATCTTTTGCAATGGGGTGGTCTTGCACAGGTTGCAATGCGTTCGTGGCTTTGGGGAATGGATTGATTCCATTGTTGAATTCTCCTCCAACTTGCAGAATATGAACATCGACATTTCTGCCTTCTCCTGCATTGCTGCCCTGGCTATGGTCACAGGTCAGTACTGCAGGCGCAGGGCACTTCCCCTCCAGATCTGCCTAGCAGGATTTGTCCTGGCTTTCCCTTGTCACAGATCCTTTCTGGTTTTGCCAACTAGTTAACTGTCTTGTACATTCTTCTTTTGTTTCTGATTATGTTTTCTGCAGAGAGACACGGGCTCAAGGAACCCAAGAGAGTGGAAGAACTGCAAAACAAGATTGTAAATTGCCTCAAAGACCATGTGACTTTCAACAATGGGGGGTTGAACCGCCCCAATTATTTGTCCAAACTGTTGGGGAAGCTCCCAGAACTTCGTACCCTTTGCACACAGGGGCTACAACGCATTTTCTACCTGAAATTGGAAGACTTGGTGCCACCGCCAGCAATAATTGACAAACTTTTCCTGGACACTTTACCTTTCTAAGACCTCCTCCCATGCACTTCAAAAGAACTGGAAAGATAACGGAAACTGTCCAGAGGGGGCAAGTCACATGGGCAGAGATAGCCCTGTGATCTGTCTCAGCTCAAGCTGTCCCCCATTTCTGTAACCCTTCCACACCCTTAATCCCTAAAGAAAACAAAAACTGTTGCTATTTCCTAACCTGCAGGCAGAACCTGAAAGGGCATTTTGGCTCCGGGGCATCCTGGATTTAGAACATGGACTACACACAATACAGTGGTATAAACTTTTTATTATCAGTTTAAAAATCAGTTTATTGTTCAGAAGAAAGATTGCTATAATGTATGATGGGAAATGTTTGGCCATGCTTGGTTGTTGCAGTTCAGACAAATGTAACACACAGACACAGACACACACACAGACACAGACACACACACACACACAATCTTAAGGGGACTCACAACTATTGCCCTTTAACAAGACTTCAAAGTTTTCTGCTGTAAAGAAAGCTGTAATATATAGTAAAACTAAATGTTGCGTGGGTGGCATGAGTTGAAGAAGGCAAAGGCTTGTAAATTTACCCATTGCAGTTTGGCTTTTTAAATTATTTTGTGCCTATTTATGAATAAATAATACAAATTCTAAAAGATAAGTGTGTTTGCAAAAAAAAAAAAAGAAAATAAATACATAAAAAAGGGACAAGCATGTTGATTCTAGGTTGAAAATGTTATAGGCACTTGCTATTTCAGTAATGTCTATATTATATAAATAGTATTTCAGACACTATGTAGTCTGTTAGATTTTATAAAGATTGGTAGTTATCTGAGCTTAAACATTTTCTCAATTGTCAAATAGGTGGGCACAAGTATTACACATCAGAAAATCCTGACAAAAGGGACACATAGTGTTTGTAACACCGTCCAACATTCCTTGTTTGTAAGTGTTGTATGTAACGTTGATGTTGATAAAAAGAAAGTTTATATCTTGATTATTTTGTTGTCTAAAGCTAAACAAAACTTGCATGCAGCAGCTTTTGACTGTTTCCAGAGTGCTTATAATATACATAACTCCCTGGAAATTACTGAGCACTTTGAATTTTTTTATGTCTAAAATTGTCAGTTAATTTATTATTTTATGTTTGAGTAAGAATTTTAATACTGCCATATTCTGTAGTTTTTCTTTGTATATTTCTAGTATGGCACATGATATGAGTCACTGCCTTTTTTTCTATGGTGTATGACAGTTAGAGACGCTGATTTTTTTTTTCTGATAAATTCTTTCTTTGAGAAAGACCATTTTAATGTTTACAACAATAAACCATGTAAATGAACAGAATTTTGTCTTCTTTTTGGGTCAGGAAAAAATAATGACTAAACGTTGACATAACATAAACAGTTAGAGATTACTTTGGGACAGGTCGCTTATTCAACATCTGAATTTCAAACAGACAGCCTAAATCTATTCTGGCAAAAGAAACCAGGTGAACTGAAATAATTATCCAGATAATTCAACAGAATATTTTTTCTTAACCAGAATTTTCCAATCTTGTGACCTATATTTACAATAATCAATTTGGAAAATCTCAACTCTTCTGTTAACTTTGCAAGTAAGTACTGCCTTCAGAAGAGATGTTCTGGAGACCCCAAAGCTTTTGAACTTGTACAAGGTGAGAATCTTGTCAAATACGTGTCTTGCACAGTGATTAGGAAGTATCTTTTGAAGACTTAGGAAGTCAACACGGATTTGAGGAGTGTTGTACGTATTTCCAATTTTACAGTTTCTCAATTTACAGCTGTTGGGTCAAGGCGGAAGGGCTAAGCAGTTCGGCCCCCCTGGGCCTTGAGTTACTTTGGCACAGAGCAGAACTCAGTTGAGATACTTCTAACAACTCTTTATTTTCTTCATTCAGTGGATGGTGATGAGGTGCAATTTGTAGTTTTAGAATAGAATTTCTGCCTTGTAAGTTTCTCAGGTACATAATAAAATATCTATGTGTTGGGTTTTGGGCCTGGTATAAGCAAGTTGTAACTGGGCCTCTAGGATTCCACCCAGCACCAACTTTCAAAAAAGAAACTGTTG